>NC_057806.1:426686813-426691984 GCF_018294505.1 Triticum aestivum | reverse complement strand
TGGACAATCGATGTAATAAGTGTGTGATTGCTACTCTGCTATAAATCCTTCGAAGTACTGTGTGGTGTCAGCATTACTGATCCAGGGATGACACCTGAGCACAGAGACTTGATCCATTCGGGTCTGGTCGCTACAGAGATGGTATCAGAGCACACGCTGACTGTAGGACACGACCACTAAGTTAAAGCCATAGATCACTACTCTCCTCTCATTTTCTAACTCCTCATCTATTCTACTCTTTAGGATGAAGGACGCGAAGATCAAGTACACCCAACCGGATGAAGGCACACCATTTGGATTTCACTTGAAGGAAGTTACCAAGTACCTGAACATTGGACTACCAAGTTTCACCGGGACTTTCAACGCCACTCTGCCTGAAGAGGAGCGCTGGAAGATTCACGCTCACGTTCCAGGAAGGACATTCGCCCCAATCACCAAGCCTATAGATAGTGTTTTCAGTGCACCATCTTGGAGTCTGGGAAAGAGCATGGCAGCTCATATCACCATGGGACGCATTGGAGAAGTTTATCAAGAAGACCTCAAGGACACCATCTACCAGATTTGCGGACACCGAGATGACAAATGGGACATAGTCAGCACCAAGAAGGATAGATCCATTGCAGCTTTTATCCAGGAGTTAAACCAGCACATTCGACGCCAGGAGAACCAGATGTGCAATGATATGTTGGAGTTGCAGAATGCAAAGGGAAGGATCATCGAACTTGAAGGAGAACTAAAGACTACACGCAAGGACTACATGGACGAGATCGTAGCTCTAGCAAGACACAATAACGATCTTAAGTATGAGATCGAAGAACTCAAGAAGAAGTTAGCACTCAGGAATGAAGACCAGTATATCAACTGTCCAAGCGACTACATCAACATCGACGACCCAGATTCGGATCCAAGTGAACCCGATTTTGAAGACGAAGCTGGAGCAGACATCATGGAATCTTCCACCGGTTCAAATTAGTAGAAGTCCCCCACATATTAGTAGTATTTCCCCCCATGTAAACATTATAGTACACGCACATGCGATAGTTAGATCGTTGTAAGCCTTGTTTGATTGAATGGAGTGATTTTGTGTGCATTTGCTCATGTGCATTTGGGTAGTGACTCCCCTTAGACCTCATTCTATTCTAAATTTCTCTTCTTTTCTAAACCCATCAGATGCCTCCGAGACGCGACCCTGGATTCGTTTTCCCGCCAGAGATCACCCAACTGATCCAGCAGCAGAACACCCTGATTCAAACATTGGTGCAGAACCAGGGCAACAACAACAACAACCCACCACCACCACCTGCGGATCATTTGACTCGTTTCCTTAGACTAAATCCGCCGGTGTACTCCAGTAGCACCGAGCCGATTGTAGCAGATGATTGGCTCCGCAAGATAGGAAGGGAGTTGACCACTGCAGGATGCACAGATGGAGAAAGAGTGAAGTTTGCAGCACATCAGCTTGAAGGACCCGCAGCCGCATGGTGGGAGAATTTCACAGCCACTTACCCGGTAGACACTGTCACATGGGATCAATTTCAGCAAGCTTTTCGCACTGCCCATGTCTCAGCAGGAGCCATGGCCATGAAGAAGCGTGAGTTTCGCAACTTACGCCAAGGAGGAAGGACTGTTGGCCAGTACGTGGATGACTTTAGCAAATTAGCACGTTATGCCCCAGATGACATTGCTACAGATGCGGCTAAACAGGAGAAGTTTCTAGAAGGACTGAATGATGAGTTCAGCATGCCGTTGATGGTAGCAAGTTTCAATAACTACCAGGAGTTAGTAGACCGAGCCCTTATGATTGAAGGAAAGCAGCAGCAAATTGAAAACCGCAAGCGAAAGTATGGACAAGGGAAGTATAACTCTGGAGCTCAGCAGAAGACTCGTTATACCCCTAAATCAGGAATTCAGTTTCAGCATACCCATGGAGGAGGTAATTCGCACAACCATAATGGCACTAAGAATGGGAACGGGAATGGAGGAAGCAACGGACAGAATCGCACCAACCCGTCAACACCATCCAAGGCAGACTTGAGTCACATTACTTGCTTTAAGTGCCGCAAGACGGGGCATTATGCAAATGACTGTCCAGAAGGCCAGAATGGAAATGGCAATGGAAGCTCTGGAAAGAAGCCCAACCCTTTCAACAGGGGACAGGCGAACCACATTGATGTGGAGGAGATTGAAGATCAACCCGATGCAGTAATCGGTAAGTTTTTGGTTAAGTCATTTACTGCAGTTGTTCTTTTCGATACTGGTGCATCACATTCATACATATCAAGGGAATTTGTGGATAAGTATGAGTTACCGACCCAAGCCCTTAGGTCACCCATGCTAGTAACCTCACCCGGAGCAGAGTACATGGCTAGTAAATGGTGTGATCGACTGCCACTAAGGATTGGACACTATGTTTTCCCCTCAGACCTAATAGTTCTGGAATCCCTAGGATTTGATGTGATATTAGGAATGGATTGGTTATCAAAGTATGGAGGAAACATTGATTGCTCCACTAGATCAATTTTGCTCACCACACCAGAAGGAAGAAGGATTAAGTATGTATCACGGCACAAGCCGAGGAGAGCACAAGTAAATTGCTTATCAGGAGTGGTGCAGGAAGAAGTACCAGTGGTGAAGGATTTTCCTGATGTATTTCCGGAAGAGTTGCCAGGCATGCCACCGGATAGAGACATTGAGTTTTTGATTGAACTATTGCCAGGAACAGGCCCGATATCGAAACGACCATACAGGATGCCAGCACAAGATTTGGCAGAAATCAAGAAGCAGATTAAGGAGCTATTGGATAAAGGTTATATACGCCCAAGCTCTTCACCTTGGGGATCACCCGTTTTGTTAGTGGAGAAGAAGGATGGATCTTTGAGAATGGTTGTTGATTATCGTGAATTGAATGCGGTAACAATCAAGAACAAGTACCCACTACCAATGATAAATGATCTGTTTGATCGTTTGCAAGGAGCCAAAGTGTTTTCCAAGATCGACTTGCGATCAGGGTACCATCAGTTGAAGATTCGGGAGCAAGACATACCCAAGACTGCATTTACCACGAGATATGGACTGTACGAGTATACCGTTATGTCATTTGGACTGACTAACGCACCAGCTTATTTCATGAACCTGATGAACAAAGTGTTTATGGAGTTTTTGGATAAGTTCGTCGTGGTGTTCATAGATGACATTTTCATTTTCTCGAAGAATGAAGAGGAACACAAGGAACAATTGCGATTGGTTTTGGAGAAGCTAAGAGAACATCAGTTATACGCCAAGTTCAGCAAATGTGAGTTTTGGCTAAAGGAAGTTGGATTTCTCGGACATGTTATATCCGGAGAAGGAATAGCAGTTGACCCCACAAAGGTTGAGACCGTAACTAATTGGGAAGCACCAACGACAGTTGGAGAGATTCGGAGTTTTCTTGGACTCGCAGGATACTACCGAAGATTCATTGAGAATTTCTCAAGGATTGCTAAGCCTATGACTGAATTGTTGAAGAAGGATAACAAATTCATATGGACTGAGGACTGTGAGGCAAGTTTTCAGGAGTTGAAGAAAAGATTGGTTACCTCACCAGTTTTGATATTGCCAGATCAGACTAAGGATTATGAGGTGTATTGCGACGCTTCACGTCGAGGACTTGGAGCAGTGCTTATGCAGGAAGGAAGAGTTGTTTCGTATGCTTCACGACAACTTAAGCCCCATGAGTTGAATTATGCCACTCATGATTTGGAGTTAGCAGCCGTTGTGCATGCCCTGGAGACGTGGAGACATTTTCTCATTGGAAATCATTGTGAAGTATATACGGATCACAAGAGTCTGAAGTACATCTTCACACAGAAGGAATTGAATCTCAGACAAAGGAGATGGTTAGAACTTATCAAGGATTATGATATGAGATTGCATTATCACCCCGGAAAGGCTAATGTCGTAGCAGACGCATTGAGCCGTAAGAGCCACGTCAATACCCTAATGATGGGAGGAATACCCAATGAGTTAGCCGAGGACCTTCGAGAGCTATGTTTGGAAATAGTTCCGAGAGGCTATGTAGCAACATTGGAGATTCAGTCGACACTGATGGACAAAATCAGACAAGCCCAAAAGGCAGATAAGGAAGTTGCCTCTATAAAGGAGAAAATGGGCAAAGGAAAGGCTAAAGGATTTCGTGAGGATGAACACGATACCCTATGGTTTGAAGACTGTGTTTATGTGCCCAATAACCCAGAAATCAGGAAGTTGATTTTACAAGAAGCCCATGATTCACCCTATTCGATTCACCCAGGAAATACCAAGATGTATTTGGATTTGAAGAACACTTTCTGGTGGACCGGAATGAAGAAAGATATTGCGGAGTATGTAGCAATTTGCGATGTATGTCAGAGAGTAAAGGCAGAACATCAGAAGCCAGCAGGATTGTTACAACCGTTGCCGATACTCGAATGGAAGTGGGATAAACTAGGCATGGATTTCATCACAGGTTTGCCAAAGACCCGTTCAGGATATGACTCGATTTGGGTTATAGTCGACCGTTTAACAAAGGTAGCTCATTTCATTCCAGTCAAGACTACCTATAGCAGTGCTAAGTTGGCAAAGATATACATGACCAGAATTGTGTGTTTACACGGAGTTCCGAGGAGCATCGTATCAGATAGAGGAACCCAGTTTACCTCGAAATTTTGGAACCAGTTGCACGAGACATTGGGAACTAGATTGGAATTCAGTACAGCTTTCCACCCACAGACCGATGGACAGACTGAGAGAGTCAATCAGATTTTGGAAGATATGCTGAGAGCTTGTGCACTAGATTATGGATCTAGCTGGGATGATAATTTGCCGTATGCAGAATTTTCCTACAACAACAGTTACCAAACCAGCTTGAAGATGGCACCTTTCGAGGCTCTGTATGGAAGAAGGTGCAGGACACCGTTGTCATGGGACGAAACTGGAGATCGTCAGTTGTTTGGACCAGATTTGATTAAGGAGTCTGAACAGAAGGTTAAGTTGATTCGAGACAGGCTCAAGGTAGCCCAGTCCAGACAGAAGAGCTATGCTGATTCAAAGCGCAAAGCGATTGAGTATGAAGTTGGAGACAGAGTATATCTCAGAGTATCCCCGCTTCGAGGAGTTAAGCGTTTTGGAGTTAAAGGAAAGTTAGCACCCCGTTT
>NC_057806.1:426621623-426684160 GCF_018294505.1 Triticum aestivum | reverse complement strand
CACCCAGGCTCTAAGGGATCATAAGATATTTCAAACTGGAAACTTCCGTGTGCAGCCACAAGCCAATTATGGGCTCTGGCGTAGTTGATTAAGTTGTGCGAACTCTTACGGGTAGGCTAGCTGATGTAGGGGATGTAGGTTGGTACGGTCTACCCACATGTAAGGTGCTAGCGCTTCTGAAAGACTATGTCTCGGTCATCCGTTTCTCAAACACCATGTAGTGCGAGAATCAAGCGGAGGCGATCGAGTCTTGTGGGGAAAAGTGCGCAAACCTCTGCAGAGTGTATAAACTAATCATGATTAGCCGTGTCCCCGGTTATGGACGTTTTGAGTATCTGGTAATTGAATATCATGTGAATCTCAACATGTTACCTCTAATAAAAGCTATTGGGTTTTAATGAGTACTTTTAATTGGGATTGAGGATGCTGTCAACCATTCTCAATGTTTAACAACCACCATGATAGTTAAACAAAATTATTCCTTTGATGTAGGAAAAAATTGGCTTTTTCGCAAAACTGTAACCATAGAGCCTTACCACCAGCCAAATATGCATGTAGTATAGGCTTATTGTTTCATTACTCTCTATGTGTTACATTGCCAGCATATTCCATGTGCTGACCCGTTTTCGGGCTGCAACTTTCATGTTGCAGACTTTTCAGACGACGAGTAAGGAATTTAGGTCGTGGTTCTATACTCAGTGATGCCGATGGAGTTGATGGACTCACTTATCTTCCAAGCCTTCCGCTGTTATCGTTATTAGATGGCCTTAAGCCATATTTATTGTAATAAGTCCTCTTCTGGACAATCGATGTAATAAGTGTGTGATTGCTACTCTGCTATAAATCCTTCGAAGTACTGTGTGGTGTCAGCATTACTGATCCAGGGATGACACCTGAGCACAGAGACTTGATCCATTCGGGTCTGGTCGCTACATTGAGCCATAAAGGTAGGCAAACACACCAACACACGGGCAGGCAAACGAAAAGATGAACGGAAGAAGGGCGAAGAAAAGGGCAAATCTTTTCAAAAATCATTTTAGAAGTGGGGGAGAGGAAAACGAGAGGCAAATGGCGAATAATGTAATGCAAGAGATGAGAGTTTATGGTGGGTACTTGGTAGGCTTGATGTAGATCTTGACTTGGCGTAGATCTCCCCAGCAACGATGCCAGAAATTCTTCCTGCTACTTCTTGAGCTTGCGTTGGTTTTTCCCTTGAAGAGGAAAGGGTGATGCAACACAGTAGAGATAAGTATTTCCCTCAGTTAAGAACCAAGGTACCAATCCAGTAGGAGAAGAACGCGCATATCACCAATACCTACACAAACAATCAAACACTTGCACCCAACGTGATAAAGGAGTTGGCAATCCCTTCACGGTCACTTGCAAAGATGAGATCTGATAGATATAAATAAAACTAAACAAAAGATAACTACGTATTTTGGATTGTTTTGGTTTATAGATCTGGAAATAAAAGATTACAAAATAGTAGATCAGAAACTAATATGATGGAAAATAGACCCGTGGTCCATAGGTTTCACTAGAGGCTTCTCTCATGAAGGAAAATAATACGTTGGGTGAACAAATTACTGTCGAGCAATTGATAGAAAAGCACATAGTTACGAAGATATCCAAGGCAACGATTATGTAATATAGGCATCACGTCCATGTCAAGTAGACCGACTCTTGCCTGCATCTACTACTATTACTCCACACATCGACCGACTCATGCCTGCATCTAGAGTATTAAGTTCATAAAGAACAGAGTAACGCTTTAAGTAAGATGACATGATGTAGAGGAATAAACTCAAGAAATATGATGTAAACCCCATCTTTTTATCCTCGATGGCAACAATTCAATACGTGCCTCGCTACCCCTACTTTGTCACTGGGTGAGGACATTGCAAGATTGAACCCAAAGCTAAGCACTTCTCCCATTGCAAGAAACACCAATCTAGTTGGGCAAACCAAACCAATAGTTCAAAGAGAAATACAAAGATATCAAATCATGCATATAAGAATTTAGATAAGATTCAAGTAATATTCATAGATAATCTGATCATAAATCCACAATTCATCATATATCGACAAACACACCGCAAAAGAAGATTACATTGGGTAGATCTCCAAGAACATCGAGGAGAACATGGTATTGAGAATCAAAGAGAGAGAAGAAGCCATCTAGCTACTAGCTATGGACCTATAGGTTTGAGGTAAACTACTCATGCTTCATCGAAAGGGCAATGAAGTTGATGTAGATGCCCTCCATGATTGAATCCCCCTCCAACAGGATGCCAGAAAAGTCCCCAAGATGGGATCTCATGGGAACAGAAGGTTGCAGTGGTGGAAAAGTGTTTTCCTGGATGCTTTTGGAGGTTCGGGAATATATGCGAATATATAGGAAGAAGAACTAGGTCGGGAGGGCACCGAGGGGCCCACAAGGTAGGGGCGCCCCCTAGGGCGCGCCCTCCACCCTTGACGCCGCCTCTTGGCTCTTCTGACTTGCACTCCAAGTCTCCTGGGTGTCTTTTGGTCCATGAAAAATCATCGCGAAAGTTTTATTCTGTTTGGACTATGTTTGATATTCCTTTTCTGTGAAGCTAAGAAACAAGGAAAAACAGAAACTGGCACTGAGCTCTAGGTTAATAGGTTAGTCCCAAAAATAATATAAAATAGCATAATGATGCATATAAAACATCTAAAACAGATAATATAATAGCATGAAACAATGAAAAAAATTATAGATACATTGGAGACATATCAGCTTACGCCAAATTCATGGCTCACCCTTGTTATATATATTTGCAGCTTAAGATGCCAGGGCCGCGAGGGAAGATCACAGTTCATGGGAATCATAAGATAGCCCTAGAATGTGATGAAGGAGATGCTGCTTATGCAGAGAGACAGCTTGTGCTACCACGGAACTCAAGTTTTATAAAGACAATGTTGACCCGACTGGCATGACCCCTCTGAAAAAGCCCACCACTGAGAAGGACCCTCTGCTCAAATTTTAGTCGGCAAAGGACACGCAACAAGTTGATTTTTTCCCTGGTGATTCTTCTTAGTAGTTCACCATTGGGACTAGGGTAGATCCCTAATAGGAAAGCGCGCTCATCGAGTTCATCCGTGAGAATCGGGACATCTTTGCATGGAAACCTTCTGACATACCTGGTGTATCGAGAGAATTCGCTAAGCACCACCTTAATGTGGATCATAAGATTAAACCTGTTCGGACAGTTCCTCCGTCATTTTAATGAGGAGAGGTGTAAAGCCATTGGAGAAGATGTGGCCTGGCTTTTGGTTGCCGGGTTCATAGTTGAAGTTTTTCACCCTCAGTGGTTGCCTAACCCTGTGCTTGTGCTCAAGAAGAATGGCACTTGGCGTATGTGTGTTGATTACACAGATCTTAACAAGGCTTGTCCAGCTGATCCGTGTGCTCTCCCCCGTATCGACCAGATCATTGATGCCACGACAGGTTGTGAGAGCCTATGTTTCCTGGATGCTTATTCTGGTTATCATCAGATCAAGATGGCAGTTGAGTGTTAGGAGAAAACAACCTTCATCATGCCCTTTGGAGCTTTCAGTTATGTGTCTATGCCTTTTGAGCTCAAGAGTGCTCAGGCGACTTACCAGTGATGTGTTCAGAATTTCTTTCATAGGCAGATTGGACGACATTTGGTTAAGTCTAGGAAGAAGGAAACCTTGCTGGATGACTTGAAGGAAACCTTTGATAATCTCCGAGTGTACAAGATGATGCTTAACCCGACCAAGTGCGCTTTTGGTGTACTTGTACAAAAATTGCAAGATTTTCTGGTTTCATAAAGGGGCATTGAAGCTAACCCATAGAAGATTGAGGCTATGTGACGCCCCGAGACCGATGTGCCAGGTGTCCTCCAGTTATTTGCTGTTGTTGCCTTGTCATTGCTTGCGTTTCATGCATCTCATATCATGTCATCATGTGCATTTCATTTGCATTCATGTTCGTCTCATGCATTCGAGCATTTTCCTCGTTGTCTGTTTTGCAATCCGGCGCTCCTATGTCACCCGGTGTCCCTTTCTACCTCTTTTCGTGTGCGGGTGTTAAACATTTTCGGATTGGACCAAGACTTGTCATGCGGCCTTGGTTTACTACCGGTAGACCGCCTGTCAAGTTTCGTGCCATTTGGACGTCGTTTGATACTCCAACGGTTAACCGAGGGACCAAAAAGGCCTCATGTGTGCTGCAGCCCAACACCTCTCCAAACTGGCCCAAAACCCACCTAAACCCTCTCCATCATCTAGAGCGTTCAATCATGATCGTGTGGCCGAAAACCGCACCTCATTTGGAGCTTCCTAGCTCCCTCTACCTCTATATATAGACCCCTTCCCGAAATCCGGACGAAACCCTAGTCCCCTCCCTCTCCACGCACCGCCGGACAATTTTCCGTCCGGCCGGACACGTCCATTTCGCTCCGCCGCCGCCACGTGTCGTGCCCCTGTTGGCCGCCGCCCCGTGCCCACTTCGCCGGATCCGCAGGGCCCGTGAGCCCGTGCGGGGCCCTCCCGGCCCGTCGTCCGCGCCCCGCCGCCTGGGAGCAGGACCCGTCCGCGCCGCTGCCTACCTTCCTTGCGCTGCCGCCCGGAGAGCGCGCCAGCCATCGCGGCGCCATTGCCGGCCGCCCCCGCACCGACCCTCGTCGGCCAGACCTCGCGGCGCCACCACTAGTTGCCCTCGCCTCCGCCACGCCGCCGGCGAGCCGCGCCACCTCCGGCCAACCTCGTCCTCGCAGCTCCCTCCGGCCACCTCCGCTCGACGACGCCGGCAAGCACACCGGCGAGCACTTTTCCGGCTGCCTCGGTTCGCGTGCCGCGAGATCCAGATCCAGATTCGTTTGCCTCAGTTGACTTTTTCCTCCCGAAACCCTAGTATTTTGCATACTTTGACATGCCATAACTCTGCATCCGTAGCTCCGATTCGTACGTGTAGCATATCAAAATGTTCATCTCGACGAGTACATCATTTCATCTCATTGCGTCATTTTCATTTGAGCTCATCTTGATTCCCGAAATTCTGTTGGAAGAGAGCTATGTGAGGAATATGTCAGATCTGTTTTAGCAAATAGCCTTTTGTCATTTTTGCCATGATTAATGTGTGCATGCGATGATCCTGAGCTCTACATGTGTTTTGTAGAATGCCATGCCATCTTTACAGGGGTGTATGCCATTTATTTTTGTGATCTTTGTGGTGACTAGCACAAGCATGCAAAGTAGCCTAATCGGTAGTGCTGATTTCAGGGACTTATAATTTCACTAAGTCCTTGTCCTGTTTTTGTCTTTATGCCATATGTTCATGTTGTTTTCTAGGGATCCGTGCCTATTTTGAGGATAATCAGTAAGGATGTTTTGTTAATATTGTGGTGCTATATCCATCCATGTCTTTGTTTGCAATTATGGATCACCCTAGCTTGAGTCAATCGAGCTCTACTTTTGCTATAAAATGATCCTGGCAGATTGTTGACGTGTTTAGCGATTTTGCCGAGGATGTTGCTATTGATCCGTGCATGCTATGTTGTTGTTCTTGCCATGTCTAGCTTCTATGACATGTCTTCTTGATGGATGTATGCTTAGTTTTTCATGCCATGCTCTGTAGTGAGTGCATTGAGCTCGTAAACATGCCTACTTGCTAATCTGTTTTGCATGCTCCAGTTTTTCACTAAGTCTGAATCTGTTTATGTTTTTGCTATGTTCACATGCTTGCAATTGTATTTTTCTGATCCCTTTTGGCTCATGGTCACTAAGGGACTTTTGTTATATGCTTAGAGTAGTTTCGTTCCATGCCTTGCTTTGCCATGATATGTTCCTGTAGCATGTAGTTTTCATTCTCTAAAGATTGCTTCCTGATGATAAATTCCAGACTTGTGTTAATTTCACAAAGTCTGAAACCTGTTATCATTTGCACTTTTGCCATGCTTGTTTGAACCTGTTAATGAGTGAATTATCCGTAGCTCAGTGTTCATCGTTTGTCAAGCATCATGAGTGGATCCCTGCCATGTATTTTATTATCATGTTTGAGTGCTGTAGCATATTTATCTTGATGCATTTAGATGGCTACTTGTTGTTTATCGCAGACCGGTGCCATATTTGTTTTGCTTGCCATTTCCAAACCGTGCATCCGATTCCGGTGATCTCTATACCGGTTTCAACCGAAATCACCTCACCTTTCCAGTGGCACTCTTGGATTTCCAAGTTGAGGCCAGGTTCAATCACTCATGTCCAAATCATGCATATGCATCACATACCGCATCCCACATATCATACCATGTTCGTGTGTTGGTTGTTTACTATGTTGTGTGCTTCTTTCCGGTGTTGCTTCTTCGGGTTGGTTACGATAACGTCGCATTTGTGAGGACCCGTTCGACTATGTCTGTTTGTCTTCTTCATGGACTCGTTCTTCTTCCTTGCGGGATTTCAGGCAAGATGACCATACCCTCGAAATCACTTCTATCTGTGCTTGCTAGTTGCTCGCTTTTTTGCTATGCCTATGCTGTGATACCTACCACTTGCTTATCATACCTCCCATTTTGTTAAGCCAAGCCTCTAACCCACCTTGTCCTAGCAAACCGTTGTTTGGCTATGTTACCGCTTTGCTCAGCCCCTCTTATAGCATTGTTAGTTGCAGGTGAAGATTGGAGTTGGTTCCTTGTTGGAACATGGATATTTTGTTGGGATATCACAATATATCTTATTTAGTTAATGCATCTATATACTTGGTAAAGGGTGGAAGGCTCGGCCTTATGCCTGGTGTTTTGTTCCACTCTTGCCGCCCTAGTTTCCGTCATATCGGTGTTATGTTCCCAGATTTTGCATTCCTTACGCGGTTGGGTTATAATGGGAACCCCTTGATAGTTCGCCTTGAATAAAACTCCTCAGCAATGCCCAACATTGGTTTTACCATTCGCCACCTAGCCTTTTTCTTTCCCCTGGGTTCTGCAGACTCAAGGGTCATCTTTATTTAAACCCCCCTGGGCCAGTGCTCCTCTGAGTGTTGGTCCGACTGAGTAGACTGCGGGGCCACCTCGGGGCAACTTGAGGGTTGGTTTTACTCATAGGATGTCTCATCTGAGTGTGCCCTAAGAACGAGATATGTGCAGCTCCTATCGGGATTTGCCGGCACATTCAGGCGGTGTTGCTGGACTTGTTTTACCATTGTCGAGGATGTCTTGTAACCGGGATGCCGAGTCTGATCGGTTTGTCTTGGGAGAAGGAATATCCTTCGTTGACCGTGAGAGCTTGTGATGGGCTAAGTTGGGACACCCCTGCAGGGATTGATCTTTTGAAAGTCGTGCCCGCGGTTATGGGCAGATGGGAATTTGTTAATGTCCGGTTGTAGAAAACCTGAAGTTGATCTTAAATTAAAATACATCAACTGCGTATGTTACCGTGAAAGTGAACACGGTGTTGGAGTAATACTTGACGTAGGTTGTTCTAGGATCACTTCTTGATCATAGTTTCTCGATCGTGCTTTGCCTTTTCTTCTCGCTCTCATTTGCGTATGTTAGCCACCATATATGCTAGTCGCTTGCTGCAGCTCCACCTCATACCTTTTCCCCACCTATAAGCTTAAATAGTCTTGATCGCGAGTGTGCGAGATTGCTGAGTCCCCGTGACTCACAGATACTTCCCAAACCAGTTTGCAGGTGCCGATGATATCGTGCAGGTGACGCAACCAAGCTCAAGGAGGAGCTCGATGAAGATCTTATCCTTTGTGTTGTTTCGTTCTAGTTGATCACTAGTGGAGCCTAGTTGGGGTCGATCAGGGATCTGTTTAGCATTTGGGGTAGTCTTCTTTTATTTTGGTTCCGTAGTCGAACCTTGAGTGTATCTGGATGATGTAATGTTTTTCATGTAATTGTGTGAAGTGGTGATTGTAAGCGAACTATGTATCTCTTTCCCTTATGTATTACATGGGTTGTGTGAAGATTACCTCACTTGCGACATTGCTTTCAATGCGGTTAGGCCTCTAAGTCGTGCTTCGACACGTGGGAGATATAGCCGCATCGAGGGCGTTATAGGCTATCACCTCTCTGTCTAAGCCGGCCTGTATCAATGACGTTTAACGCCTGACAGGTCGTACTGCAGCCCTGAGCCGGTTTATAAGTCGCCTGGGTGAGAAAGTGATTCCCTTGTATCAGATGATGAAGAAGACTGGTCATTTTTTCTGAGTGAGGCTGCTAATGAGGCATTCGAGGCACTTAAAAAGCAGCTAGCTAAGCCGCCCCTATTGGCTGCTCTGATCGACAAAGAGCATATGCTCCTGTACGTGGTGGCTAATAATAAGGCCGTAAGCGTAGTAGTTGTCGTGGAGCACAAGGAGGCAGGCAAAGAGTATCTAGTCCAGCGGCCGATTTATTAGGTCAGTGAAGTCTTGACGGAGTCCAAGGAGAGATACCCACATTGGCAGAAGTTAGTGTTTGGGGTGTTCATGGCTAGCCGTAAGCTGAAGCATTATTTCCTTGGGAATCCAATCACTATGGTCAGTTCAGCTCCTCTGGGGGATATCATTCAAAATAGAGAAGCCACTGGCCGAGTTGCTAAGTGGGCAATTGAGCTTGGGCCGCATCATCTGAAATATGTGCCCAGGACCGCCATCAAGTCTTAGGCTCTAGTGGACTTTATCAATGATTGGACGAAACTCCAAGCACCTGAGGAGAAGTCGGATAATACATATTGGACGATACACTTTGATGGTTCAAGGCAATTGGAAAGCTCAGGAGCTGGAGTTATTTTATCTTCCCCACGAGGTGATCAATTTTGTTATGTCTTGATGCTTATGTTTCTCTATACTAATAATGCAGCTAAGTAAGAAGCCTTGCTACATGGGCTCCACATGGCCAAGGAGATGAACTTGAGCCGAGTTAGATGCCTTGGCGATTCAGATCTCATTGCTTTTCAGGAAAGTGGGATTCTAAAGACCCGCTCATGGCGGATTATTTTCAAGTAGTGACCAATATTGCAGGTCGTTTCAAAGGTTATCAGGTGGATCACACAAACCGACGGCATAATGAGGCGGCTGATGCTTTGTCCCTGCTGGGTTCTCAATGTAAGCCAGTTCCCCCTAATGTGTTCCTTGATGTGCTGCATAACCCTTCTGTCAAGTTGCCTTCAAAGGAAGATCTGGCTATTCCTGACACGGAAGGACAGTTGGTGGCGGCTCTGTGTGCTATTCCAGATTGGACAATGCCTTACTTGGCTTACCTGGGTTGGGGTGAGCTGCCAAAAGGTGAAATTGTGGCGTGACATATTACAAGGCGGTCTAAGTCCATGACAATTGTCAATGGCGAGTTACACACATGTCGTGTGACTCGCGTGTTCCAACATTCTGTTTCCCCTGAGGAAGGCTGTGAGATTCTCCAAGAAATTCAGGCAAGGGATTGTGGTCATCATGTCGGGTCAAGATCTTTAGTGGCCAAGGCTTTTCGACACAATTTTTTCTGGTTGACGGCTCACGCTGATGAAGAAGATATTGTTCGCAAGTGCGATGGTTGCCAGAAGTTTGCATGACAAGCTCATGTGTCGGCTCAGGAATTGCGGATGATCCCAATAACTTGGCCGTTTCTAGTCTGGGGGCTTGATATGGTCGGGCCATTCAAGAGGTCTAAGGACAAGAAGACTCACCTTTTGGTTGCAGTCGACAAATTTACAAAGTGTGTTGAAGCAAAGCCAGTGAGCAATCGTGAGGCAGCGACTGCAGTTCAGTTTGTGAAGAAGCTAATCTTCCGATTTGGTTATCATCATAGTATCGTCACTACTAATGGGACAAATCTGTCTAAGGGTGCTATGAAAGAGTTCTATCAAAGGGAACACATCCGGCTTGATGTTTCATCGGTGGCTCATCCACAATCCAATGGCCAAGCCGAGCGTGCTAACCAGGAGATATTACGAGGAATCAAGCCCCGGCTCATGGTTCCTTTGGAGTGCACTCCAGGTTGTTGGGTTGAGGAGCTTCCTGTAGTTCTTTCGAGCATAAGGACTACACCCACCAAATCAACAGGCTACATGCCGTTCTTCATGGTTTATTGCGTAGGGGCGGTTCTCCCAAGTGACATCCAGCATAACTTGCCCAGAGTGGCGTCTTATGTCGAAACAGATAATGAGATGGCTCGTCAGAACGCCTTGGATGCCTTGGAAGAAGAACATCATCTTGCGGCGGCTCGATCTGCGATTTACCAGCAAGACCTACGTCGTTATCATAGCCGTAGGGTTCGAAGCCGCACTTTCTAGGAGGGTGACATAGTGCTCCATTTGATTCCACATGCATGCATAAGCTTTCACCTCCTTGGGAAGTGCCCTTTGTGGTTAGCAAGAACCTCAACAACGGGTCATATTATCTCATCGACATACGTGAACACAACAGGTCACGCACCTCTGAGGAGGATACCAACAAGCCCTGGAATATTGCTCATCTTCGGCCTTACTATACTTAAGCCACTGGCGCCAGTCATTGTACATATCTATATCATGTATATATCTTTTTATGATCAAATATAATAAACATGACATCGCGGAAACTCGAGGCCTTTCTCGTTTCATCTCATATATTGTGCATGAGTCTTTTATTTGTTGATCATAGGTCACTTGGGGGTTTCCAACTCACCAAGTTTAGCTTTCTCACCCTCTTGACCCGGCAAAAACACCATAATAAATTTGGTTTAACCTGCCTATCTGCTTGATGCTACTCCATAAAGATGACATGTCGTACTCTTGACAGTCAATCTTACGACCCTGAACTCGTCAAGGTTAAAACGGCGGCTTAAGTCATGTGAGAGTTGGCTTACAGAAAGCGAGGATAAACCAAGGCTATCATGCCAGCTTCACTGAAGCAAGACTTGAGCCTCGAAAGCAGTCTTTTGTCGAGCCTCGAAAGCCAACTTCTAATTCATTCAATATTTATATGTAAGTATTGGTTCTTTGTTTCTGCAGGAATCTTTTGCTCTTTATCACATTATGGCGATGACTATACATCTCCGGGTCAAAAGAACTCCAGGTTGCTTGTGATGAGTATTGAGATTCTATTGACCATGAGTCGCCAAGATTATCAATTCACAAATTCTTTTGAGCAATCAACTATCATGACTATAAGTCGCCAGTGGATAAGTCGTCGGGTTATTTCGTACCAATTATAAATTTGTGGATTTTTTGCCATCCAAGTTGGTCCCCTCCGGGTCAGCTTCTTGATGGCCCCTTGTAGTTGACGCCTCTGGGTTATCCTGCGCCAACTCTTCTGCATTTTGGATCTGAAGATTGTCCAAATTCCAGTTGACATCCGTTAAGGCTTGGAAGACGGCTTCATCATGCAAGATAGGAGATGGTTCAACATCAGGGACGGAGAGATGCTTACGCCATTGTGTAGTCAAGTCAAAAGATTTCAGTATTGGTGGCAGAATTCGTGTGTTTCTGCCATCATAAGCCAGCAGATATTTCTTCAATTCCATTTCCTCGACAAGCTGACTTGCCAGTACTCGGGTCTCCTTCACACAACGGGCGTAATTGATATGTCTCCAACATATCTATAATTTTTGATTGTTCCATGCTATTATATTATCTGTTTTGGATGTTTTATATGCATTAATATGCTATTTTATATTATATTTGGGACTAACTTATTGACCCAGAGCCCAGTGACAGTTTTTGTTTTTTCTTGTTTTTTAGTTTTGTAGAAAAGGAATATCAAACGGGGTCCAAACGGAATAAAACTTTACGATGATTTTTCTTGGACCAGAAGACACCCGTAGGACTTGGACTCCAAGTCAGAAGATCCGTGTGGTGGTGGAAAGGGTGGAGGGCACACCATAGGGGGGGCACCTACCTTGTGGCCCCCTCGGGAGTTCCCTGACCTACCTCTTTGTCCTATAAACTCACATATATTCCAGAACCCTCAGGGGGGGCACGAAAACACTTTTCCACCGTCACAACCTTCTATACCCGTGAGATTCCATCTTGGGGCCTTTTCCAGCAATCTGCGGGAGGGGTATTCGTTCACGAAGGGCTTCTACATCAACCGTATTGCCCTTTTCGATGAAGCGTGAGTAGTTTACCTCAGACCTATGGGTTGCTAGCTAGTAGCTAGATGGCTTCTTTTCTCTATTTGATTCTCAATACCATGTTCTCCTCGATGTTCTTGGAGATCTATCCGATGTAATCTTCTTTTGCGGTGTGTTTGTGAGATCCAATGAATTGTGGATTTATGATCAGGTTATCTATGAATATTTTTGAATCTTCTCTGAATTCTTATATGCATGATTTGATATCTTTGTATTTCTCTTTGAATTATCTGTTTGGTTTGGCAAACTAGATTGGTATTTCTTGCAATGGGAGAGGTGCTCAGTTTTGGTTTCAATCTTGTGTGATTTCACCAAGTGACGAAGTAGGGGTAGCGAGACACATATTGTATTGTTGCCATAAAGGATAAAAAGATGGGGTTTTCAACATATTGCTTGAGTTTATTGATGTCTGCTAGAACTACGTCGGTATTTCCCCAAAGAGGAAGGGATGATGCAGCACATCAATGGTAGGTATTTTCCTCAATGATGAGACCAAGGTTATTGAACCAGTACGAGAACCAAGCAACACTACGTAAATAGGACCCGCACACAAATAACAAATACTCGCAACCCGACGTGTTAAAGGGGTTATCAATCCCTTTCGGGTAACGGCGCCAGAAATTGGCAAACGGACGTGAGAGAGTTGTACTAATTTGATAGATCGGATGCCAAATAAAATAAATTGCAGCAAGGTATTATTGTATTTTTGGTTTAATAGGTCTGAAAATAAAAGCAAATAAAAATAGATAAAAAAGGCAAATATATTAAGGAAGAGACTCGGGGGCCGTAGGTTTCACTAGTGGCTTCTCTCGAGAAAAATAGCAAGCGGTGGGTAAATGAATTACTGTTGGGCAATTGATAGAACTTCGAATAATCATGACGATATCCAGGCAATGATCATTATATAGGCATCACGTCCAAGATTAGTAGACCGACTCCCGTCTGCATCTACTACTATTACTCCACACATCGACCGCTATCCGGCATGCATCTAGTGTATTAAGTTCATCGAGAAAAGGAGTAATGCAATAAGAACGATGACATGATGTAGACAAGATATATTTATGTAGAAATAGACCCCATATTGTTATCCTTAATAGCAATGATACATACGTGTCGGTTCCCCTTCTGTCACTGGGATCAAGTACCATAAGATCGAACCCATCACAAAGCACCTCTTCCCATTGCAAGATAAACAAATCAAGTTGGCCAAAAAAACAAATATCGGAGAAGAAATATGAGGCTATAAGCAATCATGCATATAAGAGATCAAAAGACTCAAATAACTTTCATGGATAAAAAGATAGATCTAATCATAAACTCAAAGTTCATCGGATCCCAACAAACACATGGCAAAAAGAATTGCATCATATGGATCTCCAAGAGACCATTGTATTGAGAATCAAACGAGAGAGAGGAAGCCATCTAGCTACTAAGTACGGCACCGAAGGTCTAGAAAAGACTACGCACGCATCATCGGAGAGGCACCAATGGACATGATGGTGTCTAGATTGGATCTGGTGTTTCTGGAACTTGCGACAACTGGAATTGATTTTCGTCGACTCCCCTAGGGTTTTTGGAATATTGGGGTATTTATAGAGTAAAGAGGCGGTCCTGGAGGCACCCGAGGTGGGCACACCCCACCCGGGTGCGCCTGGGCCTCCACGCGCGCCCTGGTGGGTTGTGCTCCCCTCGGAGCACCCCCAGGCGCTTCTCTGGCCCATTGGATGTCTTTTGGTCCAAAAAAATCCACAAAAAGTTTCGTTGTGTTTGGACTCCGTTTGATATTGATTTCCTGCGATGTAAAAAACATGCGAAAAACAGCAACTGGCACTTGGCACTTTGAAGGGATTGACAACCCCTTTAACGCGTTGGGTGCAAGTGTTTGATTGTTTGTGCAGGTGAATAGATTGGTGACTTGCTTGTACCTCCTACTAGATTGATACCTTGGTTCTCTAACTGAGGGAAATACTTATCTCTACTTTGCTACATCACCCTTTCCTCTTCAAGGGACAAACCAACACAAGCTCAAGAAGTAGCAGGAAGAATTTCTAGCACCGTTGTCGGGGAGGTCTACATCAAGCCTACCATGTACCCATCATACACTCTCATCTCTTGCATTACATTATTTGCCATTTGCCTCTCGTTTTCCTCTCCCCCACTTCTAAAACGATTTTCAAAAAAATACAAAGAGATTTGTCGTTTTTTATTTCGCCCTCTTTTTCGTTTGCCTTTTCTCGTTCGATCTTATGTATGCTTGTGTTGCCATGTGCCATCTACTTGCTTGCATCTTTACTTGTTAAAAATCTATTGATATGGATCCTCATACACTTGCTAATCTTTTTAAAAAATCCAATTATGATGAACCAATTGCTAGTGTGTTGAGTGCACTAGGTTATCTTTATGAGGTTTTGCTTGAAATTCGTGAATCTGAAAATTGTGATGAAGTGTTGAAAGAAGAAATTTATGAAGTGATTCACGATAGCTCCTTGAAGGAAAAGCATGATGGCAATGATGTTATTATAAATTCTATTAATGTCAATTGTGTTAATGATCTGCAAAACCCTAAGCTTGGGGATGCTAGTTTTGCTATGTCCGCTACTTATTGCAATTATCATGATTGGGGTGATTCTTCTTTTGATCTCGAAAATTTATTAAAGCCTCATGATGAATATGTTTGCGATAATATTGAAAGTGGGTTTGGAAGAGTGTCAACTTTAAGTAAAAGTAATCCCACATATTTGGAGAGTGTTCAATCTCGTGAAATTTTTGATAAAAGTGGGCTTGGAGAGCTCATGACTTTATTTGTTGATAATGCCGCTATTTTCGAAGAGTGTCAACTTTGCATGCATGTGGATCATGAAGAGAATATTTTATGTGATATTTATATTGTTGAATTTGAATATGATCTCACATGTAATTATTATGAGATAGGAAAATATGGTTGTAGAAATTTTCATGTTACAAAAGTACCTCCCGTTATGTTGAGATTGCTATTGTTTCTTGCTCCTTCCTTGCATATGGTAGTTTTTGCTTATCTTGATAATTTGTTTACTTATAAAATCCCTATGCATAGGAAGCATGTTAGACTAAAACTTGTTTGTCACATGTTTTATGATGCACTCTTTGTGTTTCAATTGCTATCTTTCATGTGAGCATCATTAAAATTATCAATGCCTAGCTAGGTGCATTAAACAATAGCGCTTGTTGGGAGGCAACCCAATTTCATTTTTATGTTTTTTTTGTTTTTCTACTGTTCTTGAATAAAATACACATCATTACCTCTGGTTAGATGTGTTCTCATGTTTTAATTAGTGTTTGTGCCAAGTAAGATCTTTGGGATGGCTTACGGTGATAGTTCATTTGATCTTGATGAAAAACATAAACTTTTGCGCCCAGTAAAATAATTTTTATTATTAACGTAAGAGCGATAAAATACTGATTCATTTTGCCGAAGATTAATATACAAATTGCCTCCATTGTCTTATTTTTTTCAGAAGTTTGGAGTTACAGAAGTATTTGAGATTTACAGATTGCTATAGACTATTTTGTTTTTGACAGATGATGTTTTCTATGTGTTGTTTGCTTATTTTGATGAATCTATGGGTAGTATGAGGGGTATGAACCATGGAGAAGTTGGAATACAATAGATATTACACCAATATAAATAAATATTTATTTCACAACAGTACCAAAATGGTGATTTGTTTTCTTATACTAACGGATCTCATGAGTTTTCTATTGAGTTTTGTGTTGTGAAGTTTCCAAGTTTTGGGTAAAGATTTGATGGACTATGGAATAAGGAGTGGCAAGATCCTAAGCTTTGGGATGCCCAAGTCACCCCAAGGTAATATTCAAGGACAACCAAGAGCCTAAGCTTGGGGATTCCCTGGAAGGCATCCCCTCTTTTGTCTTCGTCTATCGATAAATTTACTTGGTGCTATATTTTTATTCAGCACATGATCTGTGTTTTGCTTGAAGCGTCTTGTATGATATGAGTCTTTGCTTTTTAGTTTGACACAATCATCCTTTCTATGCACACCTTTTGAGAGGGACACGTATGAATCGTGATTTATTAGAATACTCTATGTGCTTCACTTATATCTTTTGAGCTAGGCAATTTTGCTCTAGTGCTTCACTTATATCTTTTTAGAGCACGGCAGTGGCTTTATTTTATAGAAATTATTGAACTCTATTGCTTCACTTATATTATTTTGAGAGTCTCTCTAAACAGCATGGTAATTTTCTTTGGTTATGAATTTAGTCCTAATATGATGGGCATCCAAGAGGGATATAATAAAAACTTTCATATAAAGTGCATTGAATACTATGAGAGTTTGATTCTTTATGATTATTTTGAGATATAAAGATGATAATATTAGAGTCATGCTAATGAGTAGTTGTGGATTGGTAGAAATACTTTTGTTAAAGTTTGTGATTCCCGTAGCATGCACGTATGGTGAACCGTTATGTGATGAAGTCAGCGCATGATTTATTTATTGATTATCTTCCTTATGAGTGGTGGTCGGGGACGAGCGATGGTCTTTTACTACCAATCTATCCCCCAAGGAGCATGCATCTATTAATTTGTTTCGATAACTAATAAATTTTTGCAATAAGTATGTGAGTTCTTTATGACAAATGTTGAGTCCATGGATTATACGCACTCTCACCCTTCCACCATTGCTAGCCTCTCTAGTACCGCGCAACTTTCGCCGGTGCTTTAAACCCACCATTACCTTCCTCAAAGCAGCCACCATACCTACCTATTATGGCATTTCCATAGCCATTCCGAGATATATTGCGATACAACTTCCACCATTCCGCCTATTATGACACGCTTTATAATTGTCATATTTCTTTGCATGATCATGTAGTTGGCATTATATTTGTGGCAAAGGCACCTTTCATATTTTTTATACATGTCACTCTTGAGTCATTGCACATCCTGGTACACTGCTGGAGGCATTCATATAGAGTCATATTTTTGTTCTAGAATCGAGTTGTAAGTAAATAAAAGTGTGATGGTCATCATTATTAGAGCATTGCCCCATGTGAGGAAAGAATGATGGAAGCTATGATTCCCTCACAAGCTGGGATGATTCTCCAGACTTAAAAAATAAATAGAAGAGGCCAAAGAATCCCACCAAAAAATGAGAGAAAAGAGAGAAGGGACAATGTTACTATCCTTTTTCCACACTTGTGCTTCAAAGTAGCACCATGATCATCATGATAGAGAGTCTCCTATTTTGTCACTTTCATATACTAGTGGGAATTTTTCATTATAGAACTTGGCTTGTATATTCCAATGATGGGCTTCCTCAAATTGCCCTAGGTCTTCGTGAGCAAGCTAGTTGGATGCACACCCGCTTAGTTTCTTTTTTGAGCTTTCATACACTTATAGCTCTAGTGCATCGGTTGCATGGCAATCCCTACTCACTCACATTGATATCTATTGATGGGCATCTCCATAGCCCATTGATACGCCTAGTTGATCTGAGATTATCCCCTTCTTCTTGTCTTCTCCACAACCACCATATTCTATTCCACCTATATTGCTATATCCATGGCTCACGCTCATGTATTGCATGAAAGTTGAAAAAAAATGAGAACATCAAAAGTAAGAAACAATTGATTGGCTTGTCATCGGGGTTGTGCATGATTTAATAATTTGTGTGATGAAGATGGAGCATAGGCAGACTATATGATTTTGCAGGGATAAATTTCTTTGGTCGTGTTATTTTGAGAAGACATGATTGCATTGTTTGTATGTTTGAAGTATTATTGTTTTTATGTCAATATTAAACTTTTATTTTGAATCTTATGGATCTGAATATTCATGCCATAATAAAGAAAATTACATATGGATAAATATATTAGGTAGCATTCCACATCAAAAATTCTATTTTTATCATTTACCTACTCGAGGACGAGCATGAATTAAGCTCGGGGGTGCTTGATACATCTCCGACATATCTATAATTTTTGATTATTCCATGCTATTATATTATCTGTTTTGGATGTTTTATATGCATTAATATGCTATTTAATATTTTTTATGGGACTAACTTATTAACCCAGAGCCCAGTGCCAGTTTCTATTTTTTTCCTTGTTTTTGAGTTTGGCAGAAAAGTTATATCAAACGGAGTCCAAACGGAATAAAACTTTGCGATGATTTTGGACCAGAAGACACCCGTAGGACTTGGACTCCAAGCCAGAAGTCCCGCGAGGCGGCGGGTAAGGGTGGACGGCGCCCTAGGGGGGGCCTACCTTGTGGCCCCCTCGGGAGTCCCCTGACCTACCTGTTTGTCCTATAAATTCATATATATTCCAGAACCCTCAGGGGGAGCCACGAAAACACTTTCCCACCGCTGCAACCTTCTGTACCCGTGAGATCCCATCTTGGGGCCTTTTCCAACGATCTAACGGAGGGGGATTCGATCACGGAGGGCTTCTAAATTAACCCTATTTCCCTTCGATGAAGCATGAGTAGTTTACCTCAGACCTACAGGTCCATAGCTAGTAGCTAGATGGCTTCTTCTCTCTCTTTGATTCTCAATACCATGTTCTCCTTGATGTTCTTGGAGATTGTCGGGGAAACTGATCCTTGAACACCTATGGGGCCGGCGGACCGGGCCCCTTTCGGTTCGGCGGGGGGCGGAGATCGCACGAAGAGCAGATCGAGGCGAAGCACACGAGCAGTTTACCCAACTTCGGAGCTCTCCGGAGAGATAACACTCCTACTGCTGCTTGTCTGGTTCTATTATCTTGTGTTCTTGCTCTAGAGAGAGCGCTAAGTGTTTTCTGGCTCACGAACGAGTCAACTGACCGAACCCCCTCTATGTTGCACATGGGCCTCCTTTTATACGCTAAAGGGGTCACCGACAGGTGGCAACGCAGAGAAGGGCACAAATGTAAAAAGTGAGGTGGTTGGTACAGTTACTTGTACAGTGCACCCTACCTAACCCTGACGGCAAGGGACAAGGGCATTAAATGCCCATCTGAGTCGCCCAAACAGTGCAGAAAGGGACCGTTAGGGGCGCCACCGTTCGCCACGATGGTGATCCTGTCAGCTTCGCATGCCACTGCGCACCGCTGGCTGCACAGCCTCCCGCCACGCGCGCCTGGAGAGGCCCCCAGGGCGACACGTTGGTGGATGCGCTGGAGCGTGGGTACAGGGTGGCCGCCTGCCACGGCAAGCGCCTTGCCACTGCTGTTATCTTGTCGGGTCCGGAGGCTTGGCGCTCACCGGGCCTCGAGGTACCTGGGCTGGTCTTCCCGGCAAGCTCCTCTTGCCGGGGCCTTGTTGCCTTGCCGGAGCGCGTGGCGCGTTGCGGCAAGTTCCTTGGCATGCCTTGGTTGGCCTTCCCGGCAAGCTCCTCTTGCCGGGGCCTTATCTCCTGAGCTTAAATACTTTGTTCTTGATTGGCTCCAAGGGAACCATGGAGGATCTTGGCGTTCGCCCGGCAAGCCTTGCCACGGGGTGCTGCAACTGCCCGTGCACAAGTTCGGGGTACTAGGGTACCCCTATTCTAGTACACCGACAGGAGCCCCCGGGCCTGGGCCAGACATGGTGCCGAGCGCTATTGGGCCAGGCCCAAGACAGGGCACGGGCACACGCGGACTGGGCCACACCAAATCTCGCTTCGTATCCACCGCGCTCTCCCATAACGGCACGCGTTGAATGCGGCATCGTGGGAGAGATCATGGGTGGTTGTTTATTCGGAAGGGCGAAACGTCCGCCCCGTCCCTCTTTATAAGCAGAGGAAACAAGGGCAGTTCGTTCCCCCTCGCTGGTTGCTACTACTCCATCTTCAAGAAACTCCGCCGCTCCCCCCCTTCTTCTCGAAGCCGAGAGAGCAGCGTTCCGCCCCCCATTGCCACCAGCATCACCAACGCCGTCGACCTCCCCCACCACCTCCGCCATGGCTCCGAAAGCCGACAAGGGAAAGGGCGTGAAGTCGGCCGAGGCGCAGCGGCTCGCGGCGCTGCGGAAGGAGCGGGCAATCTTCTCCCCCCCAGCTCGGCGTGCAGGAGCTGAGGGAGTACTTCTACCTCTTCTGGGCGACGGAGACGCGGGCGCATCCGCGCACGAGGGTACTCCCGGCCGCTGCTTCGGAGCTGGCTCCAAACGGGTACCCGTTCTTCGCGCTATTCTTCTATTGCGGGCTCTGCCCGCCCTTCTCGGAGTTCTTCTGCGATATCATGAACACATACGGCTTCCGCCTCCTTGACTTCACCCCCAACGCCGTTCTGACCATGGCAGTTTTCGCACATTTGTGAGAAAACTTTGTCGGAGTCCACCCCAGTGTTGCCCTTTTCCGCCACTACTTCATACCTCGGGTAGAGAGAGGAGAGCCGCTTGCCGGAGGGATTGCTTGGATCTCGAGAGTTAGCAAGAAGGAGGCGTACTTGGAGGGTGAGCTCCGCAGCAAGTGGGATGAGTGGAGAGCGGAGTGGTGCTGGATTGTCGAGGAGAATCCGCAACCCTTCACCGTCGTGCGCCAAACTCCAATTGTGCGCGGCAATGACTGGAGCAACGTGGCCCCGGAAGACGAGAGGCTGAAGATCGCCATTACTAGGATCCTTCGCCTCAGGCTTGCCGGGCTCACTGTAGGTGCCGTCGGGGCAGATTTCCTCC
Organism: Triticum aestivum; assembly: GCF_018294505.1. NCBI lineage: Eukaryota > Viridiplantae > Streptophyta > Magnoliopsida > Poales > Poaceae > Triticum > Triticum aestivum. The sequence continues at coordinate 426,663,442 of NC_057806.1, read as the reverse complement.
GCCGCCGCATTGCCCCCCTGCAGGAGAGGGGGAGGCCCGCCTGGGAATTCAAGAATTCGGCGGACATCATGAGGCTGCGGCCGGGCCTCAACTACAACTTCACCGTCTTGGAGCTGGGCGCAATGCTCCTGGAGTTGTTCAAACGTGACCCCCAGCACCCATTCACGCTGTCGAGGGGCGTAGTTCCACTGTGCAACAATTCTTCGCTTGACCGGATCCGCGCCATGATGCCGTTGTGCAATTCACATGGAATCGTTCCAACTTGGCAAGAGCCTGCGGATGACGTCATGCAAGCGTTCTTCGACAACTTGGAAGAGGTGCCGGTCCACGCTGACGAGCAGAAAAGCCTCACCCGTGACACCACCGACGAGGAGCTGCAGCGCATCACCACTAGGGCGGAAGAGGTTGCGGCCGCAGCTGCCGCGGGCGTGTTTGGGTTCACTGTGGAGGAGGCGGAGGCTGCAGAGGCGGCAAACCTTGCCGAGCGCGCGGAGTTCATTGGCGAGGAAGAGCTTGCCTGTTCTGAAGCCGAGCCGAGCGAGGCCGGCGAGGAAGATCCCGAGCCCTCAGAAGGCTTGCCGCAGGCAGAGCCCCCGGCCCCGCCAAGAAGGCGTCTCCGCAGGGCCGCGGACGTAGCGGGGCGGCAGCCGGCTCAACAGCCGCCAAGCCGCGCGACACGCTCTACCGCGGCAAGTCATGTTGCCGCGGGAGCGCCTCACGCAGCAGCGGCAACTGGAGCGGGATCTTCCCGGGCCACCGCCACCGCCCCCGCCAAGCGGGCAAGGGATCCTACTCCTCCGCCTCGCCGCACTAGAGGGGAGCCGGACTTCGATCTTTCCGCGCTCAGCTCCGACGAGGAGGAAGAAGAGTAAGCTTCTTTGGTGCTCTTATAGTTCTTCAATTTTGCTGTTTTTTATCTTGTATCTGACTTGCTTCAATCTGGACTCCTTTCTTTTCAGGACGCTGGCCCAGAGAGCGGCGAAGAGGGCCAAGGCCGCGGTGATCTTCATCGAAGATGACCCCACCGTGTCAGTAGGGGGTGGGTCCAAGACCACCTTGACGGACCCGACAATCACTCCTCAAAGTAGCCCCCAGCGCAGCCCCCAGCGTAAGTTCATAGTTTTTTTTTCGAGCGCGCATGAGTGCTTTTTCCTTTGTTTTATATCTTGCTTGTTGATTTGTGCAGGAGCAGAGCAGTCACATCAGGAGCGTCCGGAAGCTGGTCCCGAAGTGCCACCTGCTTCGACTGCGCCGCCAAGGGAGGAGTCCCCGGCAAGGGAGCGCTCTCCGGCAAGGGGGAACTCTCCGGCGAGGGACGGCACCGTTGATCCTGCGGCGACCGAGGCCGCAACTGCAGATCTTGGCATAGGTAATCCACTTGCCAAGAAACTTTCCCTTGGGTTCTTCTTCTTCTGATTTTCTTCCCTTGGATTTTGGATTGATTTCTCTCCCTTCTTCGTTCTTCAGACCCATCTGCGGCTGAGCCAATGGAGACAGAGGGCGCCGGCGAGGAAGTGGCCGGTGCTGACGAGGCCGCCGACGAGGAGGCCGCCAAGGCTGCCATCGAAGAAGCCGGCGAGGGGTCGGGTGATCGCACTGACGACCCTGAGGCCGCAGGAGCGCCAGGCACTGCCCCGACCGCCGATCCCTCTACCGCTTCCGTGGAGCCGGGCTCCGAGGAGCCCCAGCCCGGCGCCTACTTGAAGGCCGGCGACGACATCTTCATCAAGCTACCCTGGGCGTCGAGCTCTAGGGCGCCGGTCGAGGGGGAGACTTTTGATGAGGAGGTGCTCGCCTCGGCCGGACTGTCGTTGGTTGACGACCCGGCAGCAGCAGTGGCGAGCCTGAGGAGGAGCAGCTGCTGCGGAAGCTGCTGTCACTCTACCGCGCCCAGCAAGCCAAACTGGCTTCCCGGGAAGCGCTTGTCGCGAAAGCGGGAGCTGATATGGAGAAGCGCGCGGAGGAGCTCCAGGGCCACAATCAAAGAGGCTCTCCGGTTCCTGGCACAGGAGCGGGAGCGACTCGACGAGGAGCGCACGGCCTTCCTTCTTGAGAAGGCCGAAGCTGAAGAGGAGCAAAGGCTGGCCGCCGAGAAGCAGTCCGCGCGGGAAGGTGAACTAGTACAGTGGAAGGCCAACCTCGACAGCTACAAGGAAGAGCTCGCCGAGCGCGAGCAAGCACTTGGCGGGGCGCTCAAGGAGGCAAAGGATGCTGCGGCAATTGCAGAGGCCGCCAAGAAAGAGCTGGAGGAGAAGGTGGCGCAGCTGGAGGCCAACATAGGGAAGAGCGGCGAGGAGATTGCCGCGCTCAAGTGTGAGCGTGAGAAGGATGCTGCCGCCCATGGTGAGCTGCAAGGTCTTCTCGCTGAGAGGGGCAAGGAGCTCAGCGCCGCCAAGGATTCGAAAGCAGACATGGAGCTGAAGCTGGCCACACTGACGCAGACGCTGGAGGCCGCCAAGGAGCGGGAGAAGACCTTGTCGGAGAAGGTCAAGGCTGACGCGGCGCTGCTGGAGAGCATTGCAGTTACCCAGAACTCGTTCAGAGACACTGTGGAGCACTGGACCGAGGGTCTGGTGAACATTGCCGCAGTCATCAACGAGGAGCTGGCGCAGCTGGGGATGGAGGACTTTGGGTATCCTTCCGACGAGAGTCTTCAACCCAGCGCCAAGCTCAGCCTGTTCTTCAAGGGCGTGGCGACGACACTCCAGCGGCTCCGGGAGAGGATCCCGAAGCAGCTGGCCGATGAGTCGCACAAAATCTGCGCCGGGGTTCTCCAGAAGGTGCTGATGAAGGTGGCCTTCCGCAATCCAGGCCTCAGCTTCACCAACGTCCTCAGGTCCTTGCCGCCTGATGCCGATCTGGATGCACTCAAGGCCCTTGTCGCACCCATTGTGGACAAGGTGAGCGAGATCAAGAGGGTCGAGGGCGGACGCGTAGACTAGGCCGTCCATTTCTTCTTTTCCCTTGCCGCTGCTAATCATGTTATGAAAACATTCTATTAGAGCTGCGACAAGTTATCTTGTAATATAACTTTATTTCTGTTATCAATTGCTATATTATTTCCTCTACTAGATTCCTTCCTTTGTATGTTTTTACCCTACGCTTCTTGGGAACTTGTCGGCGCAGGCACCCGAGCCGCGAGCGCTGAGTGCGGAACTTCAGCAGCCTGCTGGTGGCGCTGCTTCCGACAAGAAACCTTGTCGCGACTAGATGCAACACACTTAAGCTGTTGAGCGGACTCGAAACAAAGTAAGGGCGCAACTAGCCACGAGTTGGTTCCTCCGCGCACAGGTTTTCCATACAAAGTAGGGTCGTTCGAGGAAGATAACTTAAAAATTTAAAAACTGATTGCTCAAACTTTGGCAACTTAGCTTTTCTGTCGTTTGCTTCCCGGCAAGGCAGAACTTTGCTTGAACGACGCCTGGTCCATACCACAATCTTCTCCTTCCCCCCCGGCAAACTTGTGTGCGAAGGAACCTTCTTTTCCTTTGTTGAAAAAGAAGAAAGAAGAGAAAATAATAATATGGAGCTCTTCGGCTCGTTGCTGCTTACCGGATGTAGGTGCTGCACAAAGTGTTAGATAATCGCATGCAAGAAAGAAACTAATGCATGAAATGGACAAGTTGTGCGGAGCACATGGGGTTCTTTTTATGCACGGGATCTGCGCCCGGCTTTGTACAAAGGATTACATGCAACAGGGACAAGACTTGTACAAAAGGTGGTTGCCGGAACGGGGTTCCGGCAACCGCGCCCTACGGGAAAAACTTACGAAGATGTTCTATGTTCCAGGAGTTGCTCACCGGAATGCCATCTTCGGTCTCAAGGCGGACAGCGCCGGGCCTTGTGACTCGTCTCACCCGATAAGGGCCTTCCCACTTCGGCGTCAACTTGTTGGAATTCTTGGCAGACTGAACGCGCCGAAGAACAAGGTCGCCTTCCTCGAAGCTTCTGGCTTTAACTTTGCGGCTATGATAGCGGCGCAAAGCTTGCTGGTATCGAGCAGCTCGTACAGCAGCCTGAAGACGATCTTCCTCAAGGAGCAGCGCGTCGTTTTGTCACAACTGTTCTTGCTCAAGCTCATCATAAGCGAGCACTCGAGGCGATCCGTATACGAGTTCCGTGGGGAGAACTGCCTCTGCTCCGTAGACTAGAGCGAAAGGTGTCTGGCCAGTGGCTCAATTTGGCGTCGTTCTGATCGACCAAAGAACCACCGGCAACTCCTCGATCCAGTTTCTTCCGCACTTGTGTAGCCTGTCGAAAGTTCTGGTCTTGAGCCCGCGCAGCACTTCAGCATTTGCCCTCTCTGCTTGACCGTTGCTTCTCGGATGAGCAACAGAAGCGAAGCAGACCTTGGCGCCAAGGTCTTGGACGTACTGCATGAAGGTGCAGCTCGTGAATTGCGTGCCGTTGTCGGTGATGATCCTGTTAGGGATCCCGAAACGGCAAACAATTGACCTGAAGAACTTGACTGCTGACTGTGCTGTCACCTTCCTCACTGGCTGCACTTCCGGCCACTTTGTGAACTTGTCGATTGCGACGTACAAGTACTCAAAGCCCCCGACAGCTCGGGGGAAGGGGCCGAGGATATCAAGCCCCCAGACCGAAAATGGCCAGGATAAAGGGATCGTCTGGAGAGTTTGAGCTGGCTGGTGTATCTGTTTGGAGTGGAACTGGCACGCTTCACACTTGGTTACTTGTGCAGTTGCATCCTGGAGGGCTGTCGGCCAAAAGAAGCCTTGCCGGAAAGCTTTGCTGGCAAGTGCCCTTGCGCCTATGTGGTGGCCACATATGCCTCCATGTATCTCTGCCAACAACTTTTGTCCATCTTCCCGGCAAATACACTTCAATTTCATACCGTTGAGTCTTCTTCTGTACAGTATGTTATCGACAAACTGGTACATACTTGACTGCTGGGCTACTCTTTCTGCTTCTTCTTGCTCTTCGGGAAGTTCTCCTGTCTGAAGGAAATGGACAATCTGTTGTGCCCATGCTGGAGCTTGTGGCTCGACAACAAGGACTAAAGGCACATCTGCTGCTGCGGGAACATCCGCTTCTACGGCAAGGACTTGCGGCCCTGCCGGAGCTTGATGTTCCCCGGCAAGCTTGCCGGAGCAAAACTTGTCGGGAGCATGTGCTTCAACGGAACAAACCATAAGGTTTGCCGGAGCAGACTGCCCCTGAGCATTCTTGGTGTTGATCTTGGGGACTTTCTTGGCGGCGGCTTCGGGGAGCTCTGCCGGACAGTAGTCGCCAGAAACCAACTTCCTCTTCTTGCTTTGTCCAGTTGAGGGTGTTACGGATGGTTGAGTCAACTTGAGCACAAAGATCCCTGGTTCCACAGGTAACTTTAGTGCGGCGCACTTTGACAGGCCATCAGCAATGTCATTTTGAGCTCTCGGGATATGTTCCATCTGTAGGCCGTCAAAGTGCTCTTCTAGCTTCCTCACTTCATCAACATATGCTTCCATCAATGGACTCTGGTAGTTCTTGTTCACTTGGCGGACGACAAGCTGTGAGTCACCCCTGACAACGAGCTTCTTGATCCCAAGGTCTGCTGCGATTCTGAGACCGGGAAGCAATCCTTCATACTCTGCGGTATTGTTGGTTGCTTGCTCCTTGGGAAAGTGCATCTGGACTACGTACTTGAGGTGCTCTCCGGTGGGTGCGACAAGCAGCACGCCCGCACCAGCGCCTTGCAGCGAGAAGGCACCATCAAAGTACATCAGCCACTCTCTGCTTGCCTCTTTGACGGGGATGCTCGTCAGCAACTTCTCTTGCGGCTTAGGTGCGACAAGTGTTGGAGTGGAGGACAGGTATCTCTTCAAGTCCTGCAGTGCAGCCTCCGCCTCCGAAGTCCATTTCATTGGACCTGCCTTTTTCAAAATTTTGAAAAATGGTAGGGCGCGCTCAGCAGATCTAGAGATAAACCTGCTGAGAGCAGCCACGCAACCGGCAAGCCTTCGTACATCCTTGACGCGCTTTGGTGCTTCGATCTGCTCAATGGCCTTGATCTTGTCGGGATTGGCTTCAATTCCCCGCTGAGACACGAAGAACCCGAGAAGCTTGCCGGAAGGGACTCCAAACACGCACTTCTCGGGGTTAAGCTTGAGGTTGATCTTGCACAGATTTGCAAATGTCTCGTCTAAATCTTGAATTAGGGTCGCCCTGTTCTTGCTCTTGACCACTATGTCATCCATGTAAGCTTCCACATTTCTGTGCATTTGCGGCTCAAAAGCGTGGTGGACTACCCTTGCGAATGTTGAACCAGCATTCTTCAAACCGAAAGGCATCCGTACGAAGCAGTACATGCCACACGGGGTGATAAATGCGGTTTTCTCTTCATCCTCTTCTGCCATGAAGATCTGATGGTATCCTGAGTATGCATCAAGAAATGAAAGCAAATCACATCCGGCTGTGGAGTCAACAATCTGGTCAATGCGCGGCAAGGGAAATGGGTCTTTGGGACAAGCTTTATTAACATCAGTGAAGTCAATACAAAGTCTCCATTTCCCGTTAGCCTTGCGCACAACAACAGGATTGGCCAACCACGTGGGATGGAGCACTCCTCTGACAAGGCCTGCTGCTTCCAACTTCTTGATTTCTTCTGCGATGAATTCTTGGCGCTCCACTGCCTGCTTCCTGACTCTCTGCTTGACGGGCCGCGCATGAGGACAGACGGCAAGGTGGTGCTCAATTACTTTCCTGGGAACACCGGGGATATCAGACAGTTGCCATGCAAACACATCAATTACCCGCAGGAAAGCAACGAGCGTGCTTTCCTATTTGGGGTCAAGAGTGGCACTGATGGTGAAGGTACCACCAGCGCCATCCTCCTTGGCAGACACCTTCTTGGTCTCAGGTGGAGCTGCCATTGCCTTCTTACACTTGCCGGTGGAGCTCGATGGTGCGTCCTCGACGGTAGCGCAGCACTCCGAAGAGGTGCGCTTGCCGGAGTGGGCATCAGAGCTCTTGCCGGACTTGGTCTTCTTCTTCCCCCCGGGAGCTTCAGCGGCAAGTGTCTTGCGTTCTGCTGCGGCTGCTGCTTCCCGGTAGATCTTGTCGGCACAGATAAGAGCATCCTTCTTGTCGCCAGGGACAGAGATGACACTTATCGGGCCTGGCATTTTCAGTACGTTGTACGCATAGTGAGAGGCTGCCATGAACTTGGCGAGTGCCGGACGGCCAAGGATTCCATTGTAAGGTAATGGAAAGTCGGCAACGTCAAACGTGACCCTCTTAGTCCTGAAGTTCAGCTCGCTGCCAAATTTTACCGGCAACGTGATCTTTCCGTTCGGCTTGCTCCTTCCCGGGTTGATTCCTTGAAATGTACCGGTCTCTTCGAGCTCGCTGTCAGGGATCTGGAGTTTCTGGAGCACCGCGGAGGAGATCAAGTTCAAGCCGGCCCCGCCGTCAACTAGCATCTTAGTGACCTTGAGGTTGCGGATTGTTGGTGAAACCAACATTGGCAAGCACCCGACCGCAGTTATGCGATCAGGGTGGTCCTCAATGTCAAAGATGATAGGCGTGCCGGACCATTTCAGAGGCTTGCGTGACTCGACGGGTGGTTCTGCTGCATTAACTTCCCGCACCCACTGCTTGAGCTGGCGGTGCGAGGTATGCAGAGAAGCACCACCGTCAACGCACAGGACCTCTGTGGTTTTCTGGAACTCCTGCTCATCAGTCTCCTCATCATCCATGTCTTCATCGTCGTTGTCATCTTCATCCTTGTCGCGGCCGCGGGGAGGTCTGTCTCCTTGCCGCTGCTTGGCCTTGCCGCGGCGTCCTCCTCGGCCGGGACGTTTCTTGCCGGATCCCCCAGCACCTTCCTGGGCCTTCTCTTTGTCACGCCGCTCGTATTCAGCTTTCTGTTGCTCAACAAGCTTCTCGACTTTCTTACAGTTCTGGAGATCATGGCCCTTGGTGCGGTGGATCTTGCAATACTGCTTGTTGGTGTCGTCCTGCTTGTCGGCGACCGCCACCTCCGCGGCAACCTCCTTGCTGGAGTCACCAGCTTTGGCTTCCTTGGCGCCACCACCGTTGCCGGACTGCTCAACAACTAGCACCTCTTTGCCTTTCCTCCTTCTGTTGTTCCGCCGCCGGTTTTTCCTTGATGGGGCAGCGTCTTCACTGTCAGATCCTCCCGCTCCTACATTCTCTCCGGGGAGTCTCCTCCCTTCCTCAGCACATGCACACTTGTCGGCCAGTGCATATAACTCACTGACGTCCCTGATCTTGCACATCGCCATTTCCTCCCGCATCCTGCGGTTCCGTACGTTCTGATGGAACGCGCTGATCACTGCGGCAGGGTGGACATCTGGGATGTTGTGCTGCACACTGCTGAATCTCTGAATGTACTTGCGCAGGGGCTCTCCTTCCTTCTGGACGAGCAGATGAAGATCACTCTCCTGGCCATGACGCTTGTGTCCGCCTGGGAAGGCGCCGACAAATTTATGGCACAGATCAGCCCAAGAGGATATTGAGTTGTCCGGCAAGTGCATGAGCCAAGATCTGACGTTGGGCTTGAGCACCAGCGGGAAGTAGTTGGCAAGGATCTTGTCGTCCCGTCCCCCGGCAGCCTGCACCGCGATGGCGTAGATGCTGAGGAACTCTGACGGATGCGTCTTGCCATCGTACTTCTCCGGTACGTCTGGCTTGAAGTTTTTCGTGCTGGGCCACTGGACTTGCCGCAGCTCACGAGTGAACGCAGGGCAACCTACCGCGTACGGCAGATCACCTGGTTCCCCTGGCACATGCATGTCATCAGAGGGCCCAGCGCGCTTGTCGGGTTGACGTCGCGCTTCTCTTCGGCGCTCGATGCGAGTTCGAGCGTCTTCTTGTTGCCGATCATGAAGGACTTGGCGCTGATCGCGACGAGCTCGTGGATCCGACGATGCAATGGAGTTGCTATCGAGGTGGATCCGGCGAGTCGGCGATCTTGGCCTTCGGGGTGGCGATTGCATGGTAGTTGCACCTCCACCCGTTTCGTCGCCACCGGCTCGCGCCCGGCAACCCTGCCGCGGCGGCGACGCGCTCGGCCGCCGTGGAGTGTCGCCGTTGGCGTAGCCGATGAGACTCTGAATGGTGGCCCTCCATTCGTCGATCTTGTCCGACGTCAGAGGGTAATCTAGGGGAAGTTGAGCTCACGCCAAAGCTTCTGCTGGAGTGGTGGGTGGCAGTGGCGGACGGCGCGAGGAGTGGGACGTGCTCGAACTTCTAACTATGTTAGAAGGAGCAGTATCCCGTCCAGGTGACCGTGCCCCGCTCGTGCCAACATGCTGGCGTGCATGCTGGTCTTGAGCGCCCCGAGATCCACCAGCTTGGTCTTGGCCTATCATGCGTATGGCATTGCTAGTGCCATGACGCTGTTGATCTTGCGCCTCCTGAGAATGGCGCGGAACATGTACAGTCGCCGAGGTTTGTGCAGCCTTGTTCTTGGATCTGGCGGCATCATGAGCTTCCTCGTCGATGTCCATTCTTCCGCCGGCGTCCATTCCACCACCCGTTTGCTCCAACGGTGGCGGAAGTGACGTGGACGGAGCGGCTGACGCCGAAGTCTTCTTCTTCCGTGGCATGTTGATGAAGGGAACGAAGATCTAGCTCGTGCGAATGCCGGATCAGGTTCACACAATCTCGACGCCCCCTACCTGGCGCACCAAAGATGTCGGGGAAACTGATCCTCGAACACCTATGGGGCTGGCGGACCGGGCCCCTTTCGGTTCGGTGGGGGGCGGAGATCGCACAAAGAGCAGATCGAGGCGAAGCACACGAGCAGTTTACCCAGCTTCGGAGCTCTCCGGAGAGATAACACTCCTACTGCTACTTGTCTGGTTCTATTATCTTGTGTTCTTGCTCTAGAGAGAGCGCTAAGTGTTTTCTGGCTCACAAACTAGTCGAACTGACCGAACCCCCTCTATGTTGCGCATGGGCCTCCTTTTATACGCTAAAGGGGTCACCGACAGGTGGCAACGCAGAGAAGGGCACAAATGTAAAAAGTGAGGTGGTTGGTACAGTTACTTGTACAGTGCACCCTACCTAACCCTGACGGCAGGGGACAAGGGCATTAAATGCCCGTCTGAGTCGCCCAAACAGTGCAGAAAGGGACCGTTAGGGGCGCCACCGTTCGCCACGATGGCGATCCTGTCAGCTTCGCATGCCACTGCGCACCGCTGGCTGCACAGCCTCCCGCCACGCGCGCCTGGAGAGGCCCCCAGGGCGACACGTTGGTGGATGCGCTGGAGCGTGGGCATAGAGTGGCCGCCTGCCGCGGCAAGCGCCTTGCCGCTGCTGTTATCTTGTCGGGTCCGGAGGCTTGGTGCTCATCGGACCTCGAGGTACCTGGGCTGGTCTTCCCGGCAAGCTCCTCTTGTCGGGGCCTTGTTGCCTTGCCGGAGCGCGGGCGCGTCGCGGCAAGTTCCTTGGCGTGCCTTGGTTGGCCTTCCCGGCAAGCTCCTCTTGCCGGGGCCTTGTCTCCTGAGCTTAAATACTTTGTTCTTGAATGGCTCCAAGGGAACCATGGAGGATCTTGGCGTTCGCCCGGCAAGCCTTGCCGCGGGGTGCTGCAACTGCCCGTGCACAAGTTCGGGGTACTAGGGTACCCCTATTCTAGTACACCGACAGAGATCTATCCGATGTAATCTTCTTTTGTGGTGCGTTTGTCGAGATCCGATGAATTGTGGATTTATGATCAGATTATCTATGAATATTATTTGAATCTTCTCTGAATTCTTATATGCATGATTTGTTATATTTGTTTTTCTCTTTGAATTATCGGTTTTGTTTGGCCAACTAGATTGGCATTTCTCGCAATGGGAGAGGTGCTCAATTTTGGGTTCAATCTTGCGTGATTTCACCCAGTGGCAATGTAGGGGTAGCGAGACACGTATTGTATTATTGCCATCAAGGATAAAAAGATGGGGTTTTCATCATATTGCTTGAGTTTATCCCTCTACATCATGTCATCTCACTTAAGGCCTTACTCCGTTCTTTATGAACTTAATACTCTAGATGCATGCTGGATAGCGGTCGATGTGTGGAGTAATAGTAGTAGATGCAAGCAAGAGTCGGTCTACTTGACACAGACGTGATGCCTATATGCATAATCATTGCCCTGGATATCGTCATAACTTTGCTCTTTTCTATCAATTGCTCGACAGTAATTTGTTCACCCACCATCTTATTTGCCTTCATGAGAGAAGCCTCTTGTGAAACCTATGGCCCCGGGGTCTATTTTCTATCATATGTGTTTCCGATCTACTATTTTGCAATATTTTATTTTCAGATCTATAAACCAAAAAACCCAAAATTATTTAGTTATCTTTTACTTAGTTTTATATATCTCTATCAGATCTCACCTTTACAATTGAACGTGAAGGGATTGACAACCCCTTTATTGTGTTGGGTGCAAGTATTTGATTGTTTGTGCAGGTGCATAGATTGGGGACTTGCTTGTACCTCCTACTGGATTGATACCTTGGTTCTCTAACTGAGGGAAATACTTATCTCTACTTTGCTACATCACCCTTTCGTCTTCAAGGGAGAAACCAACGCAAGCTCAAGAAGTAGCGGTAATCAGCTTGAGAAAAGTCGGTCCTATCATGTTTGTACTGTGGGAACTTGCCGGCCATTTCCAAAGGGTCTAACGGATGCATAAGCCATAGCCCGGCTCAGCGCGGTCATTGCTCCTGCGCGGGCCGCTTACCTCTTCGGTTCTTCGACCTGCTTTGGGATGGTTGATAGTCACTTCAACACATCCCATGAATTGCGGCGGGTCTTTTCCGTACATTACAACCCTGAGGGGATGCATGCTTCTAGCATATAATTGCTCTAAGAGGGAGTACACAACCTTCAACTTCATTAAGTTATCTTGGAGTTTGCGAGTTCTACCACCCGCAACAAATTGCAATGTATGAGTCGCCAGGCAAGTTATTGCCTATACATGACCCGCCCAGGCGATTTATTACTCATCTATGACTTGTTAGGTGATTTTTTTGACAAGAACTTAGGGGTTTGCTTACCAAATATGGCCTGGGTCATTTGGGAGATATGGTGCTTTAACCCGGCCAACTCTTCAGTAATCGATGCCAATTGGCCTTCGGCAGTTTCTGCACGCTTGATCAAGGAGGCTTTCTCAGTTTCAAAGGACTTCTTTTTTGTCTCAAAGCCCACCTTGATTTTCTCTAATTCTTCCAAAGAAGATTGCAGGCTTGATTCCGCCTTAACTCGTAGAGTTTGTTCAGATTCAAGTTCTTTTTTCAAGCCGGTCAAATTTGACTCAGTCGTACTCAAAGCCTATTGCAAAATAAGGAGATAATTCATTTACAAAGTGTTGAACCAGGTCAGCAATAATATGCGACCCGGTACTTGGGGGCTATGCCAATTCAATTTAAGTTGTGAAGTCCCAAGAAGATTGCAAGCAATATGCTTAGCACTTGGGGGATAATGCAGGTCATTTTTTCTTTATGAATATCACAAGAAGACCAGACTTAGTTTATAAAAATGAGTCGGACCTTGGGGGCTACCGGTTATCTTTTCAAAGCTTATCTGGAAGACCTGAGTCATTTCATAAAAGTGAGTCGGCCCTTGGGGGCTACATGTTATCTTTTCAAAACTTATCTAGAAGACCTAACTCATCTCGAAAAGATGAGCCGGCCCTTGGGGAATACCAGGCCCAGAAAGTATCCACACCTATTTCCCCAAAGGTGACCCTGGCTTATCGAACCCATGAGAGTAAGGTCCCCTTCAAGCTAGGGTCTCTAACAAGCTTTTGTTAAAGAAAAAATTCTAGATTTTGACCGGATCAAAATCAACTACCTTGAGTTGAACACTTATAATAAAAATAGGTACGGGTATGAGGTCTTAATGCATGCTTACAACCATGTATTTATGTTGGGACCAAATATGATCTTAATTTGTGCACTGGAAATCACCCATCGAGATGTGCTTGTTACGAACTGAAGTCGGGGATGTGTCCAAATTACATCTTGACTGGCACGCGTCCTGCATCAAGAATTAGTTATCCAACCAAAGGCCCTATTCGTCTCGCGGGGTTGCCTCGATAATTCAGATTATAATAATCAGGCAAGAGCTTTGGGCATTTAATGACTTCACCTCTTGAATCGTCAGAGATAGGATCCGTGTTACCATATTAAAACCTTCTGTAGCTGGTGTTCAGAATAACATTTCACGGTCTCCCTGTCCTTAGCCTCTTCGTGGCTTGCTCTCCATGATCCTGGGTACCTGCATGGATGAAGAACGTAGACGAGACAAGAGACATCTATGGAACAATTTTATTTCACACATACGGGACATTAATTCAAATTACTTCCATTGATCCCTCCAAGCAATACAGAGGGTTGCAAGGCTCTTGCCTCAACCCATACCTTACCAAAATACTCACACATGGAGATCAGATCACACGACAATACATTGAAGGACACGTCATGGAGATTGATTGATAATATGTCTTAAAATGGATGTCGTGTGTGATGCACGATTACATGTATGATTTAGTGGAAGATGAACTATGGTGTTGATGGTGGCTATGGATATGGCGATGGCTAGGTTGATGGATATGGATGAGGGTGACTCTGTTCTGACTTCGCTCACGGATGTTTTGTTGACATTTCGGCCTCAACCCCTTTATAAAAGTTGTTCAGGTGGACGAGAGGCCTCGGTTTCCATGCCATATGACCGCTCATGTCATGGTTGCATGGAACAACATCTTTGGTATTGTTTCTTCTAGTGTGCCTCCTCCCAATTTCTTCTATCTCCTTCACTCCTTTCCATGTTCCCACTTGATTTCATGCATAGTTATCCCATTTCCTGTAGAAACGCAATAAAAATAGGATTTATGGAATCCTTTGCATTCATTAGTCATTAGTGGCAATATTGGAGTGAATATATCAGTTTGATTGAATTATCTCGGTTTAAACAAAGGTTATATGAGTGTAAAAATATTGCTCATCATTTGACAAGCAGATTTCAAAAAGACCCTGAAGAACCATGACCTTTTCTTGAAAGTGAATATGTCTCTAAATGGTGTTTTGATATATTGACAATGTGTTTAGTGGGACTAATGGCGATTGCTAAGTTTATCTCAGGTCATTTGTCCCTCAAAGGTTCTTTAAATAAGATGGTTAACGCCCAATTCAAAAAGGAAAAAGGCATGGTTCTCCAATGACTCGAAGTTCTCTCTTGGTTTCTTTGAGTCATAGGACAACTGCACTATTAAGAGGGGTCAAGATGCTTGGATGAAAAGTGTGGGAACATGCAAAACATATACACCAGGCCCCCAAGTCCATCCACCAGAAAAATGTCATATTCTCAATGAGGATGTGCCTTTTGACTACATAGCCCATGCACATAGGGTATAGGGGGCATGCACACGGCGCAATGTCAACTCTCTAGAAACCCTGTGCACATGGGGTATAGGGGTCTTGGACATGACGCAATGTCAACTCTCTAGACAACCTGTGCACATGGGGCCAGGGCCAAAACTCTCTGACACTAATACATCTCCAACGTATCTACAATTCTTTATTGTTCCATGCTATTATAGTATCAATCTTGGATGTTTTATACGCAATTATATGCAATATTATATCATTTTTTGGGACTAAGCTATTAACTTAGTGCCGACTGCCAGTTGCTATTTTTTTGCCTCGTTTTGGTTTTCTATGAAATCAGTACCAAACAAAGTCCAAATGGCATGAAACTTTTTGACAATTTTTTTCCCGCCAGAAGGCGAAGGAGTAGGCCACAAGGCACATGGGTGCTCCCAGGGGGTAGGTGTCGGGGATATACCCTGCGGTATGACCCGGCTGGAGATATGATGCGGCTAGGACTTCGTGTTTCATAGGTAAACCGGCTGAGCCTGGTGGCTCATTGGTGACCCGGCAGATTATAAGCCAGTAGATTGTAAGCTGGTAGATTGTAAGCCGGCGGACAGTTATAAGCCGTCAGATTGTAAGCCGGCGAACAGTTATAACCCAGCAGACAGTTATAACCCGACATATAGTTATAACCCAGCAGACAGTTATAACCCGACATACAGTTATGACCCGACAGACAGATCGTAACACGGCAAGTACTTAGCCATGAAAATGAGTCGCCTGGAGTTAAGAAGCACAAGACGTTAAGAAGCCCATGGTGAGAAGATCGTGATGAGAAGTCCATGGTGAGACGTCAAAATAGGTTAAGTCCTAATCCGAGTTGGACTCTACATGTAACCCTACCCTTCAACTTATATAAGGAGGGGCGGGGAACCCCAAGAGGGAGAGATTTTTCTAGACGTCTCAATAGACAGGTCTCAATAGACAAGTCTTAGACATGGGATATAGGCTTTTACCTACATCGAGAGGGGCCAAACCTGGGTAAAAACATCACGTCTCTCATCCCACTCAACCCCTCTCAAGCTACCACATAGATGCGTTGGCCTCACGACTAAGTCCTCGCACTAAGGACATCTGCCGTGACAAATCCATGACAGTTGGCGCCCACCGTGGGGCTTGCGCACGGTGGTCATGAGTTCTTGAAGGGATCTCTGTTGGAAATATGCCCTAGAGGCAGTAATAAAATGGTTATTATTGTATTTCCTTGTTCATGATAATTGTCTATTGTTCATGCTATAATTGTATTAACCGAAAACCGTAATACATGTGTGAATACATAGACCACAACATGTCCCTAGTAAGCCTCTAGTTGACTAGCTCGTTGATCAATAGATGGTCATGGTTTCCTGACCATGGACATTGGATGTCATTGATAACGGGATCACATCATTAGGAGAATGATGTGATGGACAAGACCCAATCCTAAGCCTAGCACAAGATCGTATAGTTCGTCTGCTAAAGCTTTTCTAATGTCAAGTATAATTTCCTTAGACCATGAGATTGTGCAACTCCCGGATACCGTAGGAATGCTTTGGGTGTACCAAATGTCACAACGTAATTGGGTGGCTATAAAGGTGCACTACGGGTATATCCGAAAGTGTCTGTTGGGTTGGCACAAATTGAGACTGGGATTTGTCACTCCGTGTAACGAAGAGGTATCTCTGGGCCCACTCGGTAGGACATCATCATAATGTGCACAATGTGACCAAGGAGTTGATCACGGGATGATGTGTTATGGAACGAGTAAAGAGACTTGCCGGTAACGAGATTGAACAAGGTATCGGGATACCGATGATCGAATCTCGGGCAAGTACTATACCGGTAGACAAAGGGAATTGTATACAGGATTGACTGAATCCTTGGCATCGTGGTTCATCCGATGAGATCATCGTGGAACATGTGGGAGACAACATGGGTATCTAGATCCTGCTGTTGGTTATTAACCAGAGAGATGTCTCGGTCATGTCTGCATGATTCCCGAGCCCATAGGGTCTACACACTTAAGGTTCGATGATGCTAGGGTTATAGGGAAAGTATGTACGCGGTTACTAAATGTTGTTCGGAGTCCCGGATGAGATCCCGGACATCACGAGGAGTTTCTAAATGGTCCGGAGGTGAAGATTGATATATTGGACGAAGGGTTTTGGAGTCCGGAAGTGTTCCGGAGGTACCGGGTGATGACCAGCATGACCGAAAGGTGTTTCGGGAGCCCCGGCAAGTGTTGGGGGGCTTCATGGGCCAAGGGAAGGGGAAAACCAGCCCACTAAGGGTTGTGCGCCCCCTCACCTATTCCCATGTGACCAGGGGGTTTGGGGCGCCCCATCTAGGGTTCCCACCTCCTGGCTTGGGGGCCAAGTCACCCAAAGGGGAGATCCCATCTGCCCTGGCCGCCGCCCCCTAGGGGAAACCCTAGGGCGCCTCCCCTTGCCCTTTCCCCTATATATAGTGGAGGTTTTGGGGCTGCACAACACACGAGTCTCTCTCTCCCAAGGCGCAGCCCTACCTCTCTCCCTCCTCGTCTCTCGTAGTGCTTGGCGAAGCCCTGCAAGAGTACCGCGCTCCTCCACCACCACCACGCCGTCGTGCTGCTATTGGACGGAGTCTTCCCCAACCTCTCCCTCTCTCCTTGCTGGATCAAGGCGTGGGAGACGTCACCGGGCTGTACGTGTGTTGAACGCGGAGGTGCCATTGTTCGGCGCTTAGATCGGAATCGACCGCAATCTGAATCATTGCGTGTACGACTCCACCAACTGCGTTCTTGCAACGCTTCCGCTTAGCGATCTACAAGGGTATGTAGATGCACTCCTCTCTCTCATTGTTAGATGACTCCATAGATTGATCTTGGTGAGGCGTAGAAAATTTTAAATTTCTGCTATGATCCCCAACAGTGGTATCAGAGTTAGGTCTATGTGTAGATTCTATGCACGAGTAGAACACAAAGTAGTTGTGGGCGATGATTTGTTCAATTTGCTTGCCGTTACTAGTCTTATCTTGATTCGGCGGCATTGTGGGATGAAGCGGCCCGGACCGACCTTACACGTACACTTACGTGAGACAGGTTCCACCGACTGACATGCACTTGATGCATAAGGTGGCTGGCGGTTGTCTGTCTCTCCCACTTTAGTCGGATCGGATTCAATGAAAAGGGTCCTTATGAAGGGTAAATAGAAATTGGCATATCACCTTTGTGATTTTGCGTAGGTAAGAAACGTTCTTGCTAGAAACCCATAGCAGCCACGTAAAACATGCAACAACAATTAGAGGATGTCTAACTTGTTTTTGCAGGGTATGATATGTGATGTGATATGGCCAAAAGGATGTGATGAATGATATATGTGATGTATGAGATTGATCATGTTCTTGTAATAGGAATCACGAGTATGACAACCGACAGGAGCCATAGGAGTTGTCTTAATTTATTTATGACCTGCATGTCAATGAAAACGCCATGTAATTACTTTACTTTATTGCTAACCGTTAGCCATAGTAGTAGAAGTAATAGTTGGTGAGGCAACTTCATGAAGACACGATGATGGAGATCATGGTGTCATGCCGGTGATGATGGTGTTCATGCCGCGCCTCAAAGATGGAGATCAAAGGCGCAAGATGATATTGGCCATATCATGTCACTTTATGATTTGCATGTGATGTTTGTCATGTTTACATCTTATTTGCTTAGAACGACGGTAGCATAAATAAGATGATCCCTCGCAATAATTTCAAGAAAGTGTTCCCCCTAACTATGCACCGTTGCTAAGGTCCGTTGTTCCGAAGCACCACGTGATGATCGGGTGTGATAGGTTCTAACGTTCGCATACAACAGGTGTAAGCCAGATTTACACACGCAATACACGTAGGTTAACTTGACGAGCCTAGCATGTACAGACATGGCCTCGGAACACGGAAGACCGAAAGGTCGAACATGAGTCGTATAGTGGATACGATCAACATGAAGATGTTCACCGATGATGACTAGTCCGTCTCACGTGATGATCGGACACGGCCTAGTTGACTCGGATCATGTATCACTTAGATGACAAGAGGGATGTCTATCTAAGTGGGAGTTCATTGAATAATTTGATTAGATGAACTTAATTATCATGAACATAGTCAAAAGGTCTTTGCAAATTATGTCGTAGCTCACGCTTTGGTTCTACTGTTTTAGATATGCAAATTATGTCGTAGCTCACGCTTTGCAAATTTAGTTGAGAGTTGATAGTAGCAATTATGCGGACTGGGTCCGTGAACTAAGGATTGTCCTCATTGCTCCACGGAAGGGTTATGTCCTTAATGCACCGCTCAGTGTGTTGAACCTCGAGCATCGTCTGTAGATGTTGGGAAACATCTGACATACACGTTTTGATGACTACGTCATAGTTCAGTATGTAATACTAACGGTTTAGAATTGTGGCACCAAAGACGTTTTTGAAATGTCGCAGAACATATGAGATGTTCCAAAGACTGAAATTGGAATTTCAGACTAGTGCCCACGTCAAGAGGTATGAGACCTCTGACAAGTTTCTTAAGCCCGCAAACTAAGGGAGAAAAGCTCAATCATTGAGCATGTGCTCAGATTGTCTGAGTACTGCAATCGCTTGAATCGAGTGGGAGTTAATCTTCCAGATGAGATAGTGATGGTTCTCCATAGTCACTGCCACCAAGCTATTGGAGCTTCATGATGAACTATGACATATCAGGGATAGACATGATGATCCTTGAGCAACTCACGATGTTTGACACCGCGAAAGTAGAAATCAAGTAGGAGCATCAATTGTTGATGGTTAAACCACTAGTTTCAAGAAGGGCAAGGGAAAGAAGGGATACTTCATGAGACGGCAAATCAGTTGCTGCTCTAGTGAAGAAACCCAAGGTTGAACCAAACCCGAGACTAAGTGCTTCTATAATGAGGGGAACGGTCACTGAAGCAGAACTACCCTAGATACTTGGTAGATGAGAAGGCTGGCAAGGTCGACAGAAGTATTTTGGATATACGTCATATTATTGTGTACTTTACTAGTACTCCTAGTAGCACCAGGGTAATAAATACCGGTTCGGTTGCTAAGCGTTAGTAACTCAAAATAAAAGGCTGCGGAGACTAGCTAAAGGTGAGATAACGATATGTGTTGGAAGTGTTTTCCAAGGTTGATGTGATCAAACATCGCACGCTCCCTCTACCATCGGGATTGGTGTTAAACCGAAATAATTGTTATTTGGTGTTTGCGTTGAGCATAGACATGATTGGATTATGTTTATCCCCACGCGGTTATTCATTTAAGGAGAATAATGGTTACTCTGTTTATTTGAATAATACCTTCAATGGTCTTGCACCTAAAATCAATGGTTTATTGAATCTCGATCGTATTGATACACATGTTCATGTCAAAAGATATAAGGTAGTAATGATAGTACCACGTACTTGTGGCACTGCCATTTGAGTCATGTTGGTATAAAATGCATGAAAAAGCTCCATGTTGATGGATCTTTGGACTCACTCGTTTTTGAAAAGATTGAGACATGCGAACCATGTCTATTGGTAGGTATGCATGAAGAAACTCCATGCAGATGGATCATTTGGACTCACTTGATTTTGAATCACTTGAGACATGCAAATCATACCACATGGGCAAGATGACTGAAAGGCCTCGTTTTCAGTAAGATGGAACAAGAAAGCAACTTGTTGGAAGTAATACATTTTGATGTGTGCAGTCCAATGAGTGCTGAGGCACGCAGTGGATATTGTTATGTTCTTACTTCACAGATGATTTGAGTAGATGCTGAGTATATTTACTTGATGAAACACAAGTCTGAATTATTGAAAGGTTTAAGTAATTTCAGAGTGAAGTTGAAGATTGATGTGACAAGATGATAAAATGTCTATGATATGATCATAGAGATGAATATCTGAGTTACGAGTTTGGCACACAATTAAGACATTGTGGAAATTGTTTCACAACTAATACCGCCTGGACCACCATAGTGTGATGGTATGTCCGAACATCACAACTGCACCCTATTGGATATGGTGCATACCATGATGTCTCTTATCGAATTACCACTATCGTTTATGGCTTAGGCATTAGAGACAACCGCACTCACTTTAAATAGGGCAGCACACAATTCTGTTGAGACGACATCGTATGAACTATGGTTTAGAGAAACCTAAGCTATCGTATCTTAAAAGTTTGGGGTTGCGATGCTTATGTGAAAAAGTTTTAGGCTGATAAGCTCGAACCCAAAGCGGATAAATGCATCTTCATAGAATACCCAAAAATATTTGGGTATACCTCCTATTTCAGATCTGGGAGCAAAAGTGATTGTTTCTAGAAACGGGTCCTTTCTCGAGGAAAAGTTCCTCTCGAAAGAATTGAGTGGGAGGATGGTGGAGACTTGATGAGGTTATTGAACCGTCACTTCAACTAGTGTGTAGCAGGGCATAGGAAGTTGTTCCTGTGGCACCTACACCAATTGAAGTGGAAGCTTATGATAGTGATCATGAAACTTCGGATCAAGTCACTACCAAACCTCATAGGTCGACAAGGATGCGTACTACTTCAGAGTGGTACGTAATCATGTCTTGGAAGTCATGTTGTTAGACAACAATGAACCTACGAGCTATGGAGAAGCGATGGTGGGCCCAGATTCTGATGAATGGCTCGAGGCCATAAAATCCGAGAGAGGATCCATGTATAAAACAAAGTATAGACTTTGGAAGAACTACTTGATGGTCGTAAGGCTGTTGGGTGCAGATGGATTTTAAAAGGAAGACGAACAATGATGGTAAGTGTCACCATTAAGAAAGCTCGACTTGTCATTAAGATGTTTTCCGATAAGTTCAAGGAGTTGACTATGATGAGACTTTCTCACTCGTAGCGATGCTAAGAGTCTGTTGGAATTATGTTAGCAGTTACTGCATTATTTATGAAATCTTGTAGATAGGATGTCAAAACATTGTTTCCTCGACATTTTTCTTGAGGAAATGTTGTATGTGATACAACTAGAAGGTTTTATCAATCCTGAAAGATGCTGACAAGTATGCAAAGCTCCAGCAATCCTTCTAAGGACTGGAGTAAGCATCTCGGAGTTGGAATGTACACTTTGATGAGATGATCAAAGATCTTGGGTTTATACAAAGTTTATGAGAAACTTGTATTTCCAAAGAAGTGAGTGGGAGCATTATAGAATTTTTGATGAGTATATGTTGTTAACATATTGTTGATCAGAAATGATGTAGAATTTCTGGAAAGCATACAGGGTTATTTGAAAAGTGTTTTTCAATGGAAAATCTGGATTAAGCTACTTGAACATTGAGCATCAAGATCTATAAGGATAGATCAAAAACGCTTAATAGTACTTTCGAATGAATACATACCGTGACAAGATTTTGAAGGAGTTCAAAATAGATCAACAAAGAAGGAGTTCTTAGCTATGTTACAAGGTGTGAATATTGAGTAAGACTCAAGACCTGACCACGGCAAAAGAGAGAGAAAGGACGAAGGTCGTCCCCTATGCTCTAGACGTAGGCTCTACAGTATGCTATGCTGTGTACCGCACCTGAAGTGTGCCTTGCCATGAGTCATTCAAGGGGTACAAGAGTGATCCAGGAATGGATCACATGACAACGGGTGAACTTATCCTTAGTAACTAGTGGACTTAGGAATTTTCTCGATTATGGAGGTGGTAAAAGAGTTCGTCGTAAAGGGTTACGTTGATGCAAACTTTGACACTAATCTGGATGACTCTGAGTAGTAAACCGGATTCATATAGTAGAACAGTTATTTGGAATAGCTCCAAGTAGCGCGTGGTAGCTGCATCTACAAGATGACATAGAGATTTGTAAAGCACACATGGATCTGAAAGGTTCAGACTCCTTGACTAATAAACCTCTCTCACGAGAAAGATATGAACAAACCACGTGGGTGTTGGATTCATTGCAATCACATAGTGATGTGAACTAGATTATTGACTCTAGTGCAAGTGGGAGACTGTTGGAAATATGCCCTAGAGGCAATAATAAAATGGTTATTATTGTATTTCCTTGTTCATGATAATTGTCTATTGTTCATGCTATAATTGTATTAACTGGAAACCGTAATACATGTGTGAATACATAGACCACAACATGTCCCTAGTAAGCCTCTAGTTGACTAGCTCGTTGATCAATAGATGGTCATGGTTTCCTGACCATGGACATTGGATGTCATTGATAACGGGATCACATCATTAAGAGAATGATGTGATGGACAAGACCCAATCCTAAGCCTAGCACAAGATCATATAGTTCGTCTGCTAAAGCTTTTCTAATGTCAAGTATCATTTTCCTTAGACCATGAGATTGTGCAACTCCCAGATACCGTAGGAATGCTTTGGGTGTACCAAACGTCACAACGTAACTGGGTGGCTATAAAGGTGCACTACGGGTATCTCCGAAAGTGTCTGTTGGGTTGGCACGAATCGAGACTGGGATTTGTCACTCCGTGTAACGGAGAGGTATCTCTGGGCCCACTCGGTAGGACATCATCATAATGTGCACAATGTGACCAAGGAGTTGATCACGGGATGATGTGTTACAGAACGAGTAAAGAGACTTGCCGGTAACGAGATTGAACAAGGTATCGGGATACCGACGATCGAATCACGGGCAAGTACTATACCGGTAGATAAAGGGAATTGTATACGGGATTGACTGAGTCCTTGACATCGTGGTTCGTCCGATGAGATCATCGTGGAACATGTGGGAGCCAACATGGGTATCCAGATCCCGCTATTGGTTATTGACCAGAGAGATGTCTCGGTCATGTCTGCATGATTCCCGAGCCCGAGTCTACACACTTAAGGTTTGATGACGCTAGGGTTATAGGGAAAGTATGTACGTGGTTACCGAATGTTGTTCGGAGTCCCGGATGAGATCCCGGACGTCACGAGGAGTTCCGAAATGGTCCGGAGGTGAAGATTGATATATTGGACGAAGGGTTTTGGAGTCCGGGAGTGTTCCGGAGGTACCGGGTGATGACCAGCATGACCGAAAGGTGTTTCGGGAGCCCCGGCAAGTGTTGGGGGATTCATGGGCCAAGGGAAGGGGGCAAACCAGCCCACTAAGGGGTTGTGCGCCCCCCTCACCTATTCCCATGTGACTAGGGGGTTTGGTGCGCCCCATCTAGGGTTCCCACCTCCTGGCTTGGGGGCCAAGTCACCCAAAGGGGAGATTCCATTTGCCCTGGCCGCCGCCCCCTAGGGGAAACCCTAGGGCGCCTCCCCTTGCCCTTGCCCCTATATATAGTGGAGGTTTTGGGGATGCACTACACACGAGTCTCTCTCTCCCAAGGCGCAGCCCTACCTCTCTCCCTCCTCGTCTCTCGTAGTGCTTGGCGAAGCCCTGCAGGAGTACCGCGCTCCTCCTCCACCACCACGCCGTCGTGCTGCTGTTGGACGGAGTCTTCCCCAACCTCTCCCTCTCTCCTTGCTGGATCAAGTCGTGGGAGACGTCACCGGGCTATACGTGTGTTGAACGCGGAGGCGCCGTTGTTCGGCGCTTAGATCGGAATCGACCGCGATCTGAATCGCTGCGTGTACGACTCCACCAACCGCGTTCTTGCAACGCTTCTGCTTAGCGATCTACAAGGGTATGTAGATGCACTCCTCTCTCTCATTGCTAGATGACTCCATAGATTGATCTTGGTGAGGCGTGGAAAATTTTAAATTTCTGCTACGATCCCCAACAATCTCTCCTAGGGATCGAAAAGTTTGCAGTTTTTTGGATGAAAAATAACCGGTTTGGAAGGATTCACATCAATCAAACGTTCATCAGTCAAAGATCAAAGGAGTTTTTCAGCGATGGATTATACAAAGTTGAGATCAAAAGGAGTTAGGGTTACGCCGACTTCCTATGACTTATTTGGTGGATGTTGAGTCGCCCAGATCAAAGGACTTTCCTAAATTATCTGACAACCGTTGTCGTCGCGTGTACCTGCACTAAACTCCAAACCAGAGAAAACAAAGTCAAGCCAAGACCCGGAGATAGACTGTTCAAAACTCTATTACTTGGAAAAGGAATCGTCCACGGTTTGCAAGTGCCTCTGAGTTGCCCTCGGATCGTCCCGCCATGGCCATGGATCGCCGCGTCGTCGGGCCTCTGTCTCTTAGGAGCTGCCTGGCACAGCCCTCGCATCGAGCCGCGGCCACGCTTGCCTCTGCCGTATCTCCGGCCGCGCTGCGAGTCAACACTACCATGAGCTGCCACCGGGGCTCTGAGCCGCCACACTGATCTACCGCTCTGACCCGCTGTTGTGAGCCATCAACGGGGCTACGACTCGCCTCCTTTGAGTGTAGCTACATCTAATCACCTCGCTCCTTCGCTGAGTGGCCCGTCTCTGTTGTCGCGGTCCAGATTGTTGCTTCTACTGCCACCATGGTTTGTGCCATCGTCTCGGCCTCACCTTGTACCGGCTCGCCTCTGCCGAGGCGAGGCCGCCTCGACGTCTTCGAGTCTCGCCCCTGCGGACCTGCCTCGTTTGCCGCTTTTGAAGGGACCCAACTCCGTCGCAGCCTCCACTACCATTTCAAGCCATTCCAAGCAGCGGGAGAGTCGCCGTCGCCTCTGTTTCAAGTCACCTCCATTGACCTGCTATCAATCTCAGTCGCCATCGAGTCACCAAGCATCAAAGGATCAAAGTGCCTGGTCAGCCTCCGCCACGTCCCCGTTCCTTCTGGCTTGCCACGTCATTTCCTCTATCACTGAGAGCTTCCCCCTGATCACCTCGGCCCGCCTTCGCCGTGGCTCTCTTCCGAGCCGCCCCGCATCTTCCTCAAGCCGTCGTGGCTCTTCGCCCAACATTGTGCACGCTGCAGAAATCAGTGGAGCAACAAAAACAAAAACCCAGGGCACATGTGTACGTACAAGGGAGAATTCATTAAATGCACATGCATGCGTGCATGACATGGGGCCATGAACTCCAGCAACATCGTCAAGTTGTACCACTACGGCAAAGAACTGTTAGTGGGCTGCTAATGCATGTACTCCCTCCGTCCAAAAATTCTTGTCTTAGATTGGTCTAGATACGGATGTACCTAATACTAAAACATGACTTGATACATCCGTATCTAGACAAATCTAAGACAAGAATTTTGGGATGGATGGAGTACATCAGATCAACCATTCATCTACCGGGTGTCCACCATCCGCTACAAGTGCAAAGTCATCAGAATAATGGTTCGTTATGAAGGTAGTGTGTTATACTCCCTCCGTTCGAAAATACTTGTCATCAAGATGAATAGAAGGGGATGTATCTAGATGTATTTTAGTTCTATATACACCCCTCTTTATCCATTTTGATGACAAGTATTTCCGGACAGAGGGAGTACTTCAGAGATGGAGGCCACTGCTACCTCTTGAGCACTGCGTTGGCTTTCCCCGAAGAGGAAGGGATGATGCAGCAAAGTAGCGTAAGTATTTGCCTCAGTTTTTGAGAACCAAGGTATCAATCCAGTAGGAGGCTACGCGCGAGTCCCTCGTACCTGCACAAAACAAATAAATCCTTGCAACCAACGCAAATAGGGGTTGTCAATCCCTATAAGGCCACTTACGAGAGTGAGATCTGATAGATATGATAAAGATAATATTTTTGGTATTTTTGTGATAAAGATGCAAAGTAAAATAAAGGCAAAGGAAATAGCAAAGGAAATAACTAAGTAGTAGGAGATTAATATGATAAAGATAGACCCGGGGGCCATAGGTTTCACTAGTGGCTTCTCTCGAGAGCATAAGTATTCTACGGTGGGTGAACAAATTACTGTTGAGCAATTGACAGAATTGAGCATAGTTATGAGAATATCTAGGCATGATCATGTATATAGGCATCACATCCGAGACAAGTAGACCGACTCCTACCTGCATCTACTACTATTACTCCACTCATCGACCGCTATCCAGCATGCATCTAGAGTATTAAGTTAAAAACAGAGTAACGCCTTAAGCAAGATGACATGATGTAGAGGGATAGACTCATGCAATATGAAGAAAACCCCATCTTGTTATCCTCGATGGCAACAATACAATACGTGCCTTGCTGCCCCTACTGTCACTGGGAAAGGACACCACAAGATTGAACCCAAAGCTAAGAACTTCTCCCATTGCAAGAAAGATCAATCTAGTAGGCCAAACCAAACTGATAATTCAAAGAGACTTGCAAAGATAACCAATCATACATAAAAGAATTCAGAGAAGATTCAAATATTGTTCATGGATAGACTTGATCATAAACCCACAATTCATCGATCTCAACAAACACACCGCAAAAAGAAGATTACATTGAATAGATCTCTACAAGAGAGGGGGAGAACATTGTATTGAGATCCAAAAAGAGAGAATAAGCCATCTAGCTACTAACTATGGGACTGTAGGTCTGAGGTAAACTACTCACACTTCATCGGAGGGCTATGGTGTTGATGTAGAAGCCCTCCGTGATCGATGCCCCCTCCGGCGGAGCTCCGGAACAGGCCCCAAGATGGGATCTCGTGGACACAGAAAGTTACGGCGGTGGAATTATGGTTTTGGCTCCGTCTCTGATTGTTTGGGGGTACGTGGATATATATAGGAGGAAGGAGTACGTCGATGGAGCAATAGGGGGGCCCACGAGGGTAGAGGGCGCGCCCCCTACCTTGTGGCCTCCTCTTTTCTTTCTTGACGTAGGGTCCAAGTCTCCCGGGTCTTGTTCGTTGAGAAAATCACGTTCCCGAAGGTTTAATTCCGTTTGGACTCCGTTTGATATTCCTTTTCTTCGAAACCCTAAAACAGGCAAAAAACATCAATTCTGGGCTGGGCCTCCGGTTAATAGGTTAGTCCCAAAAATAATACAAAAGTGGATAATAAAGCCCAATAATGTCCAAAACCATAGATAATATAGCATGGAGCAATCAAAAATTATAGATACATTGGAGACGTATCAAGCATCCCCAAGCTTAATTCCTGCTCGTCCTCGAGTAGGTAAATGATAAAAACAGAATTTTTGATGTGGAGTGCTACTTGGCATAATTTTAATGTAATTCTTCTTAATTGTGGTATGAATATTCAGATCCGAAAGATTCAAGACAAAAGTTCATATTGACATAAAAATAATAATACTTCAAGCATACTAACTAAGCAATTATGTCTTCTCAAAATAACATGGCCAAAGAAAGTTCATCCCTACAAAATCATATGGTTTAGTCATGTTTCATTTTCGTCATACAAGAATGCTCTCATCATGCACAACCCCGATAAAAGCCAAGCAATTGTTTCATACTTTAGTAATCTCAAACCTATAAACTTTCACACAATATATGAGCGCGAGCCATGGACATAGCACTATGGGTGGAATAGAATTAATGAGGGGGTTATGTGGAGAATACAAAAAGGGAGAAAGTCTCACATCAACGAGGCTAATCAATGGGCTATGGAGATGCCCACCGATTGATGTTAATGCAAGGAGTAGGGATTGCCATGCAACGGATGCACTAGAGCTATAAATGTATGAAAGCTCAACAAAAGAAACTAGTGGGTGTGCATCTAACTTGTTGCTCACGAAGACCTAGGGCACTTGAGGAGGCCCATTGTTGGAATATACAAGCCAAGTTCTATAATGAAAAATTCCCACTAGTATATGAAAGTGACAAGACAAGAGACTCTCTAACATGAAGATTAAGGTGCTACTTTGAAGCACAAGTGTGGCAAAGGATAGTAACATTGTCCCTTCTATATTTTTCTCTCATTTTTCGGGGCCTTCTCTTTTTTTATGGCCTTTCTCTTTTTTATGGCCTTTTTCCTCACTTGGGACAATGCTCTAGAAAATGATGATCATCACACTTCTATTTATTTACAACTCAATGATTACAACTCGATACTAGAACAAAAGATGACTCTATATGTATGCCTCCGGCGGTGTACCGGGATATGCAATGGACCAAGAGTGACATGTATGAAAGAATTATGAACGGTGGCTTTTCCACAAATACTATGTCAACTACATGATCATGCTAAGCAATATGACAATAATGAATGTGTCATGATGAACGGAATGATGGAAAGTTGCATCGCAATATATCTCGGAATGGCTATGGAAATGCCATAATAGGTAGGTATGGTGTCTGTTTTGAGGAAGATATAAGGAGGTTTATGTGTGAAAGAGCGTATCATATCACGGGGTTTGGATGCACCGGTGAATTTTGCTCCAACTCTCAATGTGAGAAAGGGCAATGCACGGTACCGAAGAGGCTAGCAAGGATGGAAGGGTGAGAGTGCGTATAATCCATGGACTCAACATTAGTCATAAAGAACTCGCATACTTATTGAAAAAATCTACAAGTCATCAAAAACCTCGGTACTACGTGCATGCTCCTAGGGGGATAGATTGGTAGGAAAAGACCATCGCTCGTCCCCGACCGCCACTCATAAGGAAGACAATCAAATAACACCTCATGTTTCAAATTTGTTGCATAACGTCTACCATACGTGCATGCTACGGGACTTGCAAACTTCAACACAAGTATTTCTCAATTTCACAACTACTCAACTAGCACGACTTTGATATTATTACCCCCATATCTCAAAACAATCATCAAGCATCAAACTTCTCTTAGTATTCAAAACACTCTTAAGAAAATTTTACTAACTTTGAATACCTAGCATATTAGGATTTTAAGAAAATTACCATGCTATTAAGACTCTCAAAATAATCTAAGTGAAGCATGAGAGATCAATTGTTTGTATAAAATAAATCCACCACCGTGCTCTAAAAGATATAAGTGAAGTACTAGAGCAAAAACATATAACTCAAAAGATATAAGCGAAGCACATAGAGTATTCTAACAAATTCCAAATCATGTATGGCTCTCTCAAAAGGTGTGTACAACAAGGATGATTGTGGTAAACTAACAAGAAAAGACTCAAATCATACAAGACGCTCCAAGCAAAACACATATCATGTGGCGAATAAAAATATAGCTCCAAGTAAAGTTACCGATAGAAGTAGACGAAAGAGGGGATGCCTTCCGGGGCATCCCCAAGCTTTGGATTTTAGGTGTCCTTAGATTAATTTGGGGGTGCCATGTGAATCCCCAAGCTTAGGCTCTTGCCACTCCTTGTTCCATAATCCATCAAATCTTTACCCAAAACTTGAAAACTTCACAACACAAAACTTAAAGTAGAAAATCTTGTGAGCTCCGTTAGCGAAAGAAAATAAAAGACCACTTGAAGGTACTGTAATGAACTCATTCTTTATTTATATTGGTGTTATAACTACTGTATTCCAACTTCTCTATGGTTTATAAACTATTTTACTAGCCATAGATTCATCAAAATAAGCAAACAACACACGAAAAACAGAATCTTTCAAAAACAGCACAGTCTGTAGTAATCTGTATCTAGCGCAAGATCTGGAACCCCAAAAATTCTAAAATAAATTGATGGAAGTGAGAAATTTATCTATTAAACATGTGCAAAAAGAATTAACTAAATATAACTTTCCAAATAAAAATGGCAGCAGTTCTCGTGAGCACTAAAGTTTCTGTTTTTTACAGCAAGTTCAACAAGACTTTCCCCAAGTCTTCCCAACGGTTCTACTTGGCACAAACACTAATTAAACTCAAAAAACACAACCAAAACAGAGGCTAGATAAATTATTTATTACTAAACAAGAGCAAGAAGCAAGGAATAAGAATAAAATTGGGTTGCCTCCCAACAAGCGCTATCGTTTAACGCCCCTAGCTAGGCATAACAAGCAAGAATAGATCAAGGTATTGCCATCTTTGGTAGGCAATTCTTCAATTAGGCATCTACCATATTTAGGAATTTCTTTCTTTTTATTAATTATCAAACTTTTAGGCACAAGATTGAAAAATTCATTTGTAGCAAATGGTTCCTTAATGATAGCAAAAAGATTGGGATGAATACTTATAGATTTGAGATCCGCATTTTCCTTACTAGAGGATTCACCCTTATTTTTAGGAACGTACATAAGCTTGGCAACTTTTGTGGAAGGACTTGGAGTATTCTTTACGGAAGAAAAAGCGGTTCCCAACTTGGTAATAATATCCTCAAGTTTATCGATCCTAGTAGAATCATGATTTATTTTCTCATTAACTATGGGTTCCTTTTCTTTAATATTTTTCAAAGTAACTCCTACTTTAGATCCATATTGAGAGATTCTACTGTGGATCTTTTTATCCAAATTTTCAATTAACTCTACAGTAGCAACCTTATTTTCAATAATTTCAAGCCTTTGCATTACATGCTCCAAAGTTAATACAGTTCCATTTACCAAGAGAGGGGGTGAGCCAAATAAATCTATCATAGCATTATAAGAATCAACAGTATGGCTACCCAAGAAGTTCCCTCCGGTAATAGTATCAAGAACATATCTATGCCAAGGAGTAATGCCTACATAAAAATTGCAAAGGAGAACGGAAGTAGATTGCTTCCTAGTAGATCTATTTTGAGCATTGCAAATTCTATACCAAGCATCTTTTAGATTTTCTCCCTCCCTTTGCTTAAAATTTAGATTTAATTCTCGGGAGACAACGGAGAAGATAAGGGACTAGCCATAATGACAAGCAAACAAACTAACACACAAGCAAGCAAAAAAGCAAGCGGGCAAAAAGAGGCAAATAGAGAAAGAGAGGGAGGATAGAGAGAGAGAGGGCAAATAAAACGGCAAGGGTGAAATGGGGGAGAGGAAAACGAGAGGCAAATGGCAAATAATGTTATGCGGGAGATAAGGGTATGTGATGGGTACTTGGTATGTTGACTTTTGCATAGACCTCCCCGACAACGGTGCCAGAAATCCTTCTTGCTACCTCTTGAGCACTGCATTGGTTTTCCCCGAAGAGGAAGGGATGATGCAGCAAAGTAGCGTAAGTATTTCCCTTAGTTTTTGAGAACCAAGGTATCAATCCAGTAGGAGGCTATGCACGAGTCGCTCGTACCTGCACAAAACAAATAAATCCTTGCAACCAACAAAAATAGGGGTTGTCAATCCCTATAAGTCCACTTACGAGAGTGAGATCTGATAGATATGATAAAGATAATATTTTTGGTATTTTTGTGATAAAGATGCAAAATAAAAGAAAGGCAAAGTAAATAGCAAAGGAAATAACTAAGTAGCACTACAAAAAAATACGCTTCCGTGATGATATGTGTTTGTCACAGTAGGTTGCGTTTTTTGTCATGCATGTACATCCATGAAAAATTTATGACAGAATCAAGATAGTCATACCTGTGCTATCGTAGAAGTGTTCCATGAAATTACCAAAAGTATCATCATGGAAATGTCCACTTCCATGATGATAAATCGCGCGTCACAGAAGTGCTTTCGTCAAGGGTGACCGACACGTGGCATCCACCGTAACGGAACGCCGTTAAGCTATCGGGTCGGGTTTTGGATCCGATAACCCGTTAACAGCCTCGACCAATGGGGATTCTCCACGTGTAAAATCATCATTGGCTAGAGGAAACATGTGTCGGCTCATCGTTGGGACAGATGTCATCCACTCATTGGACAGGAGGCGCCTATGATAGGTCGACACGTGGCATGGACCAACAGTGGCCCATTCCGATGAAAAAGGCCGGCCCAGTAAAAATTAGCAGGCCGACCCATATAAGGCCTACTTGTGTCAGGTCCATTTAAGCCCACGGCCCATACGAGATGTGCCAATTCGGCCCGTTAAAGATTTGACACCATTGCAGCCCATCGTCAGTTCGAGCCCGTTAACAACCCACTATATATTTGGGCTCAATATCGGCCCAATGAGATTTCGGCCTGTTAATGGCCCATTTAATGGATGGGCCAATTTTCAGGATGTACATCTCTCGGTCTTTTAGCGACCCATTTAAATGTTGGGCTAATTTTCGTCCCGGTGTGTCTTTCAGCCTGTTGACGGCCCATAAATCTGATGGGCCATTTGTAGTCGGACCTGAGTTTCGGCCTTTTAGCAGCCCATTTAAGTGTTGGGCCAATTTCTGGCCCGGTGTCACTTTCAGCCTATTGACGGCCCATAAATCAGGTGGGCCAATTGTAGTCGGACCTGAGTTTTGGCCTTTTAGCGACCCATTTAAGTGTTGGGCCAATGCCCGGCCTTGTGTGCCTTTCGGCCTGTTAACGGACCATAAATGAGTTGGGCCATTTGTAGTCGGACCTTAGTTTTGGCCTCTTAACGGCCCATGCCCTTCATGGTCCAAT
This sequence comes from Triticum aestivum, assembly GCF_018294505.1. NCBI lineage: Eukaryota > Viridiplantae > Streptophyta > Magnoliopsida > Poales > Poaceae > Triticum > Triticum aestivum. The sequence continues at coordinate 426,630,846 of NC_057806.1, read as the reverse complement.
ACCAGCCCCGTTTCTCTTTCGGCCTGCTAAAGGCCCACAACACAGTTGGGCCGTTTACAATACGACCTGACTTTCGGCCTCTTAGCGGCCCATGCTCTTCATGGTCCAATACAAGCCTGCTGCCTCTTTCGACCTGCTAAAGGCCTATAGTATAGTTGGGCCATATGTAGCCCAAACTTAGTAACGGCCTGTTAACGGCCCGTGAAATAAATTGGGGCCACCTGTTGCCCGCTTCGATGTCGGTCTGTTAACGACCCGGGAGGTAAGAGGGTCGACCATTAACTTTTGGCCTAGTAACGGCCCATTAACTTAATGGGCCCACTAAAGTTCGTTCATGTCTTTGGACCAAATTAGATAATTTGAGCCCATTACGACGAGCAAAGGTATGGCATACAGGGAATAACGTTGCACATCCAGAATATATTACAGGAAATTACATCCACTAGGCAATCAAAGATTGATGCCAGTGCAAATAAATGAGCAGAACCTAACCATCTACAACATCACAATCTGCAACCTCAGCACAGATGACGCCCATAAGCATGTGGGCAAGTTCTTGCTGCTTTGCCACACTGTCTCTGAAAACATTGATCAGTTGTTGTGTCGCAGGACTCTGCACCTCTGATTCATCCACCATTTCCATCATTGCTTCAGCCATTAATTGGTTCACAAACATACATTTATTCCGTTGCATTCGAGACAGAGGATACTGAACAGATTCAGATGGCGATTTTAGCAGGCTTGTATTATTGATAGTAGAGAGTGTCTTGACCACTGCATCATAACATAAATTAGGACGGGAACCAAATAGATTAATCATGAGTTATTGCCATATTACCTGGCCTAGATTTACTGGAAAGAAACAATGGGGTTTCCTTGCTATTTTCAGAGTTTGTCTTCTTATCTTCAGCAGCCTGCATAAAATTAGCACACTAGCATTGCTATCATTGGCCAAGTCATATAATAGGAAAGCAACATTGACACAATGAATGTTTGGGCAACTAGCCTACACCAAATTAACACAATATGGCACAAGTATCATCAGCCAGGTAAGGTAATACGAAAGCAACATTGACACAATGAATGAATGGGCAACCAGAGAAGCACTACAATTCAGTAATGTGCGTGATATGAGATAGCACATTCATGCAACTCAGTACGCAAAAGTACCAGGCAGTTTTCCTTACAAAAATCAACATTGGCGCCTTTAACATTTTTCTACAACTAATTTTAGATTAGATAAAGGTTAGATTCACGCCGATTAACAAAATACATGCTGATGTAAAAATATAGTAATATACAACAGGTACTTACATCAGCACTGGAGCACAGAGAATTCCCTCAAGATATTTTCCTCGAATACGATCCCAATGGAGGAAGTCTTGTATCGTTTAACCTTATTTTCTAAAAGAGAGACGGGTAAGAAACATGTAGAAAATATGATCAGAATGCTATAAAATTTCATGATGCGAGGATACGCACACGCTTCTTAGAATGGAGTTGACATTCTTTTGCTGGACTGGAGTGGACTAGTTCTTTGGCCACTGGAATCTGCTTATTATCAGTGGGAATTGGGTTTCTCTGTGCTGGAGCAGTATCTATGAAAAATGGAGTTGGTTTATTATCTCCTGGAGTTTGGATCTTTTGCAAAGACCTGGTTTGTAACCCTTTAGATTCTAACATAGCCGTCTTCCCCTTGCATGCCTTATATAGAAGAATGGTGATTCAGTTATAAAACATGCTACAGCAGAGATGGAATAGGTACTGAAGAATAGAAAGGAATGATATATTGACATGTATTCACTCCATCCGGAAATAAATGGATGGGTCTAGGCGTATTTCAGTTCTAGATACATCCAGTTTTATCCATTTCTGCGACATTTAATCTGGACGGAGGGAGTATGATGTAAGATCTAGGGATATGACAGGACAACACAGTAAAAAAACACTGAAAAACCCACTGCAGAACCAAAGTATTCAAACCCACTGATATGAGATAGTACACTCATGCAGCTCAGGATGCAAAACTACCAGGCAATTTTCCTTGCAAAAATCAACATTGTGGCCTTTAATCATACATTTTGCTACAACTAAATTTAGATCAGATAAAGGTTGGATTCACGTCGATTAACAAAATACATGCTGATGTAAAAATATAGTGATATACAACAAGTACTTACATCTACATTGGAGCACAGAGAATTCCTGCAAGAATCTTTCCTCATAAACGATACCATTGCAGAAAATCTTCTATCTGTTAAGCTTATTTTCTAAAAGAGAGATGGGTAAGAAACATGTAGAAAATATGATCAGCATGCTATAAAATTTCATGATGCAAGGATACGCACACGCTTCTTAGAATTGAGTTGACATATTTTTGCTGGATTGGAGCGGACTAGTTCTTTGGCCACTGGAATCTGCTTATTATCAGTAGGAGCTAGGTTTCTCTGTGCTGGAGCAGTATCTATAAAAACTGGAGTTGGTTTATTATCTCCTGGCATTTGGATCTTTTGCAAAGGCCTTGTTTGTAACCCTTCAGATTCTAACATAGTCGTCTTCCCCTTGCATGCCTTGTATAGAAGAATGGTGCTTTAATTATAAAACATGCGGCAGCAGGGAGATGGAATAGGTACTGAAGAATAGAAAGGCATGACATATTGACATGTATTCCCTCCATCCGGAAAAAAATGGATGGGTCTAGGCGTATTTCAGTTCTAGATACATCCTTTTTTATCCATTTCGGCAACATGTAATCCGGACGGAGGGAGTATGGTGTAAGAGCTAGGGATACGACAGGACAACACAGCAAAAAAACACTAGTTGAATGTAAAACTGTATGCTAGTGGAATACATACAGAAATAACTAAGGCAACATACACGTGTATGATTGGGAAAATAAGATGGCATTGCAACAGAGCACTAGAACAACACTTCAATGTACAAAAACATGGTATGGTAGACAGATGAAGTACATACTGATGAATAACAATGCATAAGATATTCAGAAGCATGATGTCCAAATTAAGCAGATGGCATTGCGATAGAGTAGAATGACAGTACTTGAATTTGAAAACATGTTATCATGAATGGAATAGGTACTGAAAAACAGGAAGGCATGACATATTTACATGCATGATCAGTATGCTAAGCACATGGCATTGCAACAGAGTAGATACGCTCCAGGACATTATATGCATGTTGTACCCATATCACAGGCCAAGTTAGAGCAATGACCTTGTGGGGTGAAGAGGATTCATCATCTTTCTGCAAGTCTTCTGAAGAACTGCCTTTACATGTTCCATCATATTGGGTATCATTGACATCAAGTTTATTGGCCTTTACATTGCTCCGTGAGGTTCTTGTGGATATATCAGTGTGTGCAATTATATCTGACATGCATGGAAGACAACTAGTAGTTAGATTTATGTAATGAGTGCCTGTAGGAGACGACATAAATAGTAGGACTGGGGTTAACTAGCAGCAACCGGTCTCATAAACTAAAGGGAGAACGCAGATGAAAGCTACAGAATATGTATCGTTTGAACTCGAGATTAACTAGATGGCACACAAAAGTATTAAAGAACAACATAGGAAATACTAGAAGTGGTATAATACTATAATCACCAGCCTGTGGGATAGCATTGGCTGATGGATGATAACTATGGAACAGTGTTACCTAAAGAACAAGTATCTTAGCTGAACTATGGAACAGCGTTAACTCCTGAACAAGACCCGTAAGAGATCAGCATGAATATACAGTGAAATGTGATGATCTATTTTCCATGCTTAGATGAATAACAAAGCCATAAATGATGCACACAAGTAAGATGAGGGTACAACCTATCTGGCTGCCATCCATAGGAGTGAGCATCATGTGCTGACTTGTCGATGGCCCTGCAGTTGTTGTGGCTGTGCATGTCGGGCACGCGCATTCGATGGAAGGAACTGTTGAGTGGGGACTATAGCTCCCTTCTGGTGTATGCTTCCCTTATTGGAGCAGCTGCGGTGAGTCGGAAGACGGTGTGTCTGAAGATGCAGATAACGCATAATGTTAAGAACAACATATCTCTTTGATCTGAAGAAATACACTAAGAGATCAACAGCAAGGTACGAGAGTGGTCACACGTCTGTTGACTGAAGACTAAATTGGGGTCACACGATTTTATTTTATTTTGGTACTGTCCAATCTATGCCAGATGGCTGGCCGTCTTGTGCCTCCCGGCTGACACTGTTCGGAATCTTCCCTGAAGAGCCAGCGACCAACGGTAGAGCAGGCTGCCTCCACCGTCTATGGCCCCAGCCAAAACCCTGCTCCTCGCCCCACCGCACTGTCGTGGTTGCGCCGCCCCCGGGCCAATCCACAAAGACTCCCCGTCATCTAGATCTGGCGGCGGCAGTACCTTCAACCCACGCAACTCTAAAAGATAGCCATCTAAGCGCTGCTTCCGCGGCAAACTTGTGGCCCCGCACCCTTACGTTAGACACCAGCCAACCGGCAGCCTAGGAGCTCCGTCGCCTTGAGGGGTGCTGCTTCCCATTGCAAATCGATTGGCCCAGAATAAACATTCAGACAACTAACGCCTAAATAAAGTGATTTGAGATGAGGGTGCGACCTATCTAGCGGCATGGTGAAGTAGGCAGGTCCAGCTGCCGAGTCGGTGAGGCCGGCGCGGTTGCAGTGGCGACCGGCGGCAGGGAAAGAGCGATGTTGCGACGGTCGATGGCTACGCCGAAGCAGCGCCAGGACTCTGGACGGATCCGAAGTTGGAGCCGCTCTGGCGCCGTGAACAACGGCAGGGGTGAATCGGCTCCAGTATGGTTCACGCAGCCGTCGTCGAGGCAGCACCAGCAGCACGGAGTAAGAGGCACACGGCCCAGTGCACGACGGCAAATGGACGGCGTCTCCGGCATTAGGGAGGAGGGAGGCTGTTAAATTGGTGCGCTGGGGGCGCCATGGAGGTGGGGCTGAGGTTTCGCGGCTCGGGAGAAGGGAGCTTCCCGGGGAGAAGGTGATTTGGCGTCCACGAGGTATGAATGGGGGCGGGCGGGGGAAATTGGGAGGGGAGTGGAACCATGTCTTACGGACGTAGTTGTCTGAAATGTGAGGGGGAGTTACAGTTCTACCCTTGCCTATAGGCTTCTCGGCTTGGGTCTGTGTACTGAGGGTTGAGGATAGTAGAGTAACTTTGCTTCTTTCGGCGGTTGCGATTTCAGGCGAGGAGGGCGTGTTTTGAACTATAGTGGGCGCGAGCGATTTCGGGCGAGGAGAGCGTGTTTTGAAATAGTGGGCGTGAGCTATTTCGGGCGAGGAGAGCGTGTTTTGCCGACCATGGTTTATGAATTATTCGGCACATGTCATTTCGGCCGAGGAGAAGGTGCACTTGGATGAAGTTACGAACCTACCCTTGATGTACAACGGGCCAATTGAAGTGTGTCCCACATAGGACGGTAATTTCGCGTCTCCCATTTATTTGCTAGGGCAAATTCCACCGAGCAGAGAGGATGTTTAATGGTTCGTTCAAATTTTGGGAGAACGAGCATCCACGTCTACCTTACCAAGTCGATTCGGATCAAATTTTGAAATATTAGCTTGCCACTTCTTTTTTAGATGGAGAGATGATGCTCGGGAGTAATGTGTTTTTACATGCTCGTCGCTAGCGATTTACTATATGACAAATAGTTGACCCACTCAAAAACGCGAATCAAACCCAAAATGAAATATCTCGATTCAATGAAATAGCTCATTCAGTAGGTCAAAATAGTGAACTAATCCAAAATTGAACACCTCAATCTAGTAGCATGTTGTACAGTATTATAGTACTCCATGAACATGTTGAAAGTCAAATTAATGAACTTGTTTGATATACGCATATATCCGTTCATGTGTGGATAGCAGACAACATGTTCTCCAATTTAAATATTTGAATGCAAGTTTATATCGAAACATGGTTTATATCAGTCTTTGATGCATAAAACGCGACCTCCCCCCCTCCCGGACTCCTATTCTCTCTCTCTCTCTCTCTCTCTCTCTCTCTCTCTCTCTCTCGCCGACAATCTTCAATTCTGTTGCACGCATCCGACACAAAAACCTTGTTCGTCCCTCTCCCTTTCTCTCCATCTCTCTCTCTCTCTCTCTCTCTCTCTCTCTGTGTGTGTGTGTGGGGGGGGGGTCTTTCTAGTTCGCATGCATATATACACCATCTATAGGTCTCTCTCGCACACTATGTATTATACTCTAGCTAGTCCAAGCTAGATATCTTGGGTGCACTCATCGTACGCACACAGATTCCTTGGCTCTTTGCCTGTAACTCTCTCACGCACCACTATGTCGTCTCGGAGCTCTTCCCCCCTCTCTCAAACTCTCCATCCACCTGGGTCACACATACACATGCATATCTCACTCGCACTCGATAGGACCATCTAAAACTCTATCTCTCCCCCTCGTTCTCTCTCCATCTCACACACGCACACACACAATCTCATGCCCAGCTAGCCAAGTATGATGGTATCTCACTACTAGCTAATCTTAGTCTCCATCACAAACATGTGCATGGTCTATATCGATTTCTCTCGGGGCATCTTTCTATCGCGCACGCACTCCCTCGATCTCCCACCCATATAGTCCCCTCACGATCTCGACGGGATCTCTCTATCACAAACACACCCTCCCCCCCCATGCGTCCATGCCATCCATGTGTCCCTCTCGACCTTTGTTCCTTGTTGGCCACACTCTATTGGACATGTGCTACATGGGTGTCTCTCTCTGTTGCAAACAATCACACACTAGCTATCTTCGTGTATCTCCTCGCCTCGCTTTTCCGTCTCAGAGATGCATGCGTGATATGTTCGCATAAGAAACGAAAAAACACACTCTCTCTCTAATTTATCGTTTGTTGTCACTTTCTCTTTCACACACATACTCTTTTTGCACACATACTCATTCTCCTTCACACGCACTTGATCTGTCTCGACTGACTCACTCTCCTTGGTCCATAGCATATAGATTTATTGAAAAGTCAAACATCACAAAGTTTGACCATGTACGTGGGGAAAAAGAATTACATCTAGTACGGCAAACATATACCATTAGATTCACCATGAGATGTAGTTTTGTATGATGTATCCTTGGTATTGTAGATATAAATAACATTTGCGTAAACCTGATCAAAGTTTCCAAAGTTTGACTTCTAAAAAATTTACATGCACTGCATTATCGAGCGGATGGAATATCTCTTTCCCCCTCTCAGCTATCTGATGCACCACTCAGCCTTATCGAGGCTCCTCAATCTCTCTCAAACTTTATTGGTCAGTTTGGTTCGTGACCTGACCCTCATGCCTTGATGGCCGGTAATACCTGGTGTGGACGTGAGATGTAAAATATTTTTGCCTGGTCAGGCTTGTGTGGTGCTGAAGCGTTTGGTTCATGCCTGGGCCAGGCAAAGCATCAACGTCCCATCAATCAATCCATTCATCACTTATTTAATGTTAATATCCATCCATGTTGCTATTAGCCTTGTGGCCACACGACCAGGCACGACCAGGCGTTCGAAATCGGTCGCCTGGGCCAGGCTACTTGCAGTGTCTGGAGTTCAGCCAGGCTAATTAAAGTGCAAGGGAACCCAGGCTAGGCGGGCTTTCTTTTTCACAGGGTAGCAACCAAACAAGCACGCATGAAATCCAGCGACAACCCCAGGCCAGGCAAAAGATGCTCAGGATGCAAGCCAAACTGGCCTTATATCTCCCTGGTTCACACATACACATGTCTCGCTCGCGCTATACATATAGACCCATCCAACACTCTCTGCCCTTGTTCTCTCTCCATGTGACATGCACCCCCCCTAAGTACCATAATCCCTCAATCCATCATAGGCACAAGCACTCCCCCCTCCTAAGTATGATTATCTCTTACTAGCCAACAGGAACACACGTATTTTCTCCTTCCATCCATATGTCTATCTCGATATCTCTCGGGGCATCTTCTATCGTGCACTGCTACCTCTTGAGCTTGCGTTGGTTTTCCTCGAAGAGGAAGGGATGATGCAGCAAAGTAGCGTAAGTATTTCCCTTAGTTTTTGAGAACGAAGGTATCAATCCAGTAGGAGGCCACACTCATGTCCCTCGTACCTGCACAAAACGAGAGCTACTCGCAACCAACGCGATTAGGGGTTGTCAATCCCTTCATGGTCACTTACGAGAGTGAGATCTGATAGATATAATATTTTTGGTATAAAGATGCAAAGTAAAAAGTAAAGGCAAAGTAAAAAAGCAAAGCAAGATTAAAGTGATGGAGATTGATATGATGAGAATAGACCTGGGGGCCATAGGTTTCACTAGTGGCTTCTCTCAAGAGCATAAGTATTCTACAGTGGGTGAACAAATTACTGTTGAGCAATTGACAGAATTGAGCATAGTTATGAGAATATCTAGGCATGATCATGTATATAGGCATCACTTCCGTGACAAGTAGACCGAAACGATTCTGCATGTACTACTATTACTCCACTCATCGACCGCTATCCAGCATACATCTAGAGTATTAAGTTAAAAACAGAGTAACGCCTTAAGCAAGATGACATGATGTAGAGAGATAAATTCATGCAATATGAAATGAACCCCATCTTCTTATCCTCGATGGCAACGATGCAATGCGTGCCTTGCTGTCCCTTCTGTCACTGGGAAAGGACACCGCAAGATCGAACCCAAAGCTAAGCACTTCTCCCATGGCAAGAACTACCAATCTAGTTGGCCAAACCAAACGGATAATTCGAAGAGACTTGCAAAGATAACCAATCATACATAAAAGAATTCAGAGAAGATTCAAATATTATTCATATATAGACTTGATCATAAACCCACAATTCATCGATCTCAACAAACACACCGCAAAAAGAAGATTACATCGAATAGATCTCCACAAGAGAGGCGGAGAACTTTGTATTGAGATCCAAAATAAGAGAAGAAGCCATCTAGCTACTAACTATGGACCCGAAGGTCTGAGGTAAACTACTCACACTTCATCCGAGAGGCTATGATGATGTAGAAGCCCTCCGTGATGACGGGCCCTCTCCGGCGGAGCTCCGGAACAGGCCCCAAGATGGGATCTCGTGGATACAGAAAGTTGCGGCGGTGAAATTGGGTTTTTGGCTCCTGTTCTGATCGTTTGGGGGTACGTATGTATATATAGGAGGAAGAAGTACGCCGGTGGAGCATCGAGGGGCCCACG
>NC_057806.1:426604908-426621336 GCF_018294505.1 Triticum aestivum | reverse complement strand
GACCGCCTCTCTGATGCCTTGGCATAGGGTCCAAGTCTCCTGGATCACGTTCGGTGAGAAAATCACGTTCCCGAAGGTTTCATTCCGTTTGGACTCCGTTTGATATTCCGTTTCTTCGAAACACTGAAATAGGCAAAAAAACAACAATTCTGGGGTGGGCCTCCGGTTAATAGGTTAGTCCCAAAAATAATATAAAAGTGGAAAATAAAGCCCAATATATTCCAAAACAATAGATAATATAGCATGGAGCAATCAAAAATTATAGATACGTCGGAGACGTATCAGGCATCCCCAAGCTTAATTCCTGCTCATCCTCGAGTAGGTAAATGATAAAAAGAGAATTTTTGATGCGGAGTGCTACTTGGCATAATTTCAATGCAAATCTTCTTAATTGTGATATGAATATTCAGATTCGAAAGATTCAAGACAAAATTTTATATTGACATAAAAATAATAATACTTCAAGCATACTAACAAAGCAATTATGTCTTCTCAAAATAACATGGACAAAGAAAGTTATCCCTACAAAATCATATAGTCTGGCTATGCTCTATCTTCACCACACAATGTATTTAAATCATGCACAACCCCGATGACAAGCCAAGCAATTGTTTCATACTCTAACTTTTTCAAAACTTTTTCAATCTTCACGCAATACATGAGCGTGAGCCATGGATATAACACTATAGGTGGAATAGAATGGTGGTTATGGAGAAGACAAAAAGGAGAAGATAGTCTCACATCAACTAGGCGTATCAACGGGCTATGGAGATGCCCATCAATAGATATCAATGTGAGTGAGTAGGGATTGCCATGCACGGATGCACTAGAGCTATAAGTATATGAAAGCTCAAAAATAAACTAAGTGGGTGTGCATCCAACTTGCTTGCTCATGAAGACCTAGGGCAATTTGAGGAAGCCCATCATTGGAATATACAAGCCAAGTTCTATAATGTAAAATTCCCACTAGTATATGAAAGTGATAACATGAGAGACTCTCTACTATGAAGATCATGGTGCTACTTTGAAGCACAAGTGTGGTAAAAGGATAGTAGCATTGTCCCTTTTTATTTATTTTCTCTTTTTTTGGGCCTTCTTTTTTTCTTTGGCCTTTCTCTTCTTTTGTTGGGACAATGCTCTATTAAATGATGATCATCACACTTTTATTTTTCTTACAACTCAACAATTACAACTCGGTACTAAAACAAAGTATGACTCTATATGGATGCCTCCGGCGGTGTACCGGGATATGCAATGAATCAAGAGTGACAAGTATGAAAAAATTATGAATGGTGGCTTTACCACAAATACTATGTCAACTACATGATCATGCTAAGCAATATGACAATGATGAATGTGTCATGATGAACTAGATGGTGGAAAGTTGCATGGCAATATATCTCGGAATGGCTATGGAAATGCCATAATAGGTAGGTATGGTGGCTGTTTTGAGGAAGGTATATGGGAGGTGTATGATACCGGCGAAAGGTGCGCGGTATTAGAGAGGCTAGCAAAGGTGGAAGGGTGAGAGTGCGTATAATCCATGGACTCAACATTGGTCATAAAGAACTCATATACCTATTGCAAAAATCTCGAAGTTAGCAAAGCAAAGTATTACGCGCATGCTCCTAGGGGGATAGATTGGTAGGAAAAGACCATCGCTCGTCCCCGACCGCCACTCATAAGGAAGACAATCAATAAATAAATCACAAACTTTAACACAAGTATTCTTTAAATTCACAACTACTCAACTAGCATGACTTTAATATTATCACCTCCATATCTCAAAACAATTATCATGTTTCAATCTTTTCTTAGTATTCAACACACTCAAAATAAAGTTTCATAAATCTTGAATACCAAGCATATTATTATTAAGCAAATTACCATGCTATTAAGGGACTCTCAAAATAATTTAAGTGAAGCATGAGAGATCAATAGTTTCTTTAAACAAAATCCACCACCATGCTCTAAAAGATCCAAGTGAAGCACATAGAGCAAAATTATAGCGCTCAAAAGATATAAGTGAAGCACATAGAGCAAAACTACTTAGCTCAAAAAGATATAAGTGAAGCACATAGAGTATTCTATCAAATTCTAATTCATGTATGGCTCTCTCAAAAGGTGTGTACAGCAAGGATGATTGTGGCATACTAAAACACAAAGACACAAATAATACAAGACGCTCCAAGCAAAACACATATCATGTTGGTGAATAAAAATATAGCTCCAAGTAAATTACCGATGGAAGTGGACGAAAGAGGGGATGCCTTCCGGGGCATCCCCAAGCTTTGACTTTTTGGTGTCCTTGGATTTTTTTGGGGGTTCCATGGGCATCCCCAAGATTAGGCTCTTGCCACTCCTTGTTCCATAATCCATCACAAGAATTCACCCAAAACTTGAAAACTTCACAACGCAAAACTTAAAGTAGAAAACTCGTGAGCTCCGTTAGCGAAAGAAAGCAAAAGACCACTTCAAGGTACTGTAATGAACTCATTCTTTATTTGTATTGGTGTTAAAACTACTGTATTCCAACTTATCTATGGATTATAAACTATTTTACTAGCCATAGATTCATCAAAATAAGCAATCAACACACGAAAAACAGAATCTGTCAAAAACAGAACAGTCTGTAGTAATCTGTAGCTAGCGCAAGATCTGGAACCCCAAAAATTCTAAAATTAATTTCTGGACGTGAGTAATTTATCTATTAATCATCTTCAAAAATAATTAACTAAATATCACTCTTCAAGTAAAAATTACAGCAGTTCTCGTGAGCGCAAAAGTTTCCTTTTTTTACAGGAAGTTCAACAAGACTTTCCCCAAGTCTTCCCAACGGTTCTACTTGGCACAAACACTAATTAAACACAAAAAACACAACCAAAACAGAGGCTAAATAATTTATTTATTACTAATCAGGAGCAAAAAGCAAGGAATAAAAATAAAATTGGGTTGCCTCCCAACAAGCGCTATCGTTTAACGCCCCTAGCTAGGCATAAAAGCGAAGATAGATCTAGGTATTGCCATCTTTGGTAGTCAATCCATAAGTGGCGCTCATGATTGTTTCATATGGAAATTTTATTTTATTTCTTGGAAAGTGTTCCATGCCCTTTTTTAATGGAAATTGAAATCTAATATTCTCTTCCTTCATATCAATAATTGCAGCAACCGTTCTAAGGAAAGGTCTACCAAGAATAATAGGGCAAGAAGGATTGCAATCTATAACAAGAACAATGAAATCTACGGGCACATAATTCCTATTTGAAACAATAAGAACATCATTAATCCTTCCCATAGGTTTCTTAATAGTGGGATCCGCAAGATGCAAGTTTAGAGAGCAATCATCAAAATTACGGAAATCTAGCAAATCGCACAAAGTCTTGGGAATAGTAGAGACACTAGCACCCAAATCACACAAAGCATAAAACTCATGATCTTTAATTTTAATTTTAATAGTTGGTTCCCACTCATCATGGAGTTTTCTAGGGATAGAAACTTTCAACTCAAGTTTTTCTTCATAAGATTGCATCAAGGCATCAACAATATGTTCGGTGAAGGCTTTATGTTGACTATAAGTATGTGGAGAATTTAGCACGGATTGCAACAAGGATATACAATCAATTAAAGAACAACTTTCATAATTAAATTCCTTGAAATCCAATATAGTGGGTTTAGCAACATCTAGATTTTTATTTCTTTCAATCCCACTTTCATCAATTTCATCATAAAGATCTAAATACTCCGAATTTTTAGAACGCCTTCTAGGTAAAGGAAGATCATATTCAGTTTCATCAAGATTCATATTGCAAAACAAAGATTTAATAGGTGATACATCAATAACTTTTAGATCTTCATCTTGATTTTTATAGGAATTGGAAGAACACACTTTAATAAAGGCATCTTTGGAAGCACGCATTCTAGCGGTTCTTTCCTTGCACTCATCAATGGAAATTCTCATGGCTTTGAGAGACTCATTGATATCATGCTCGGGAGGAATAGATCTAATCTTTAAAGAATCAATCTCAAGAGAAATTCTATCAATGTTCCTAGCCAAATCATCAACTTTAAGCAATTTCTCTTCAAGCAAAGCATTAAAATTCTTTTGTGAATTCATAAACTCTTTAACACTATTCTCAAATCAAAGGGCATCTTATTATAATTTCCATAAGATTTGTTGTAGGAATTCCCATAATTATTAGAAGGATTACTAGGATATGGCCTAGGATTAAAATTCCCTCTATAAGCGTTGTTACCAAAATTATTCCTACCAACAAAATTCACATCCATAGATTCATTGTTATTCTCAATCAAAGTAGACAAAGGCATATCATTAGGATCAGAAGAAACACTCTTAGTAGCAAATAATTTCATAACTTCATCCATCTTTCCACTCAAAACATTGATTTCTTCTATCGCATGCATTTTTTTATTAGAAGATCTTTCAGTATGCCATTGAGAATAATTAACCATAATATTATCTAGAAGTTTAGTAGCATCTCCTAAAGTGATTTCCATAAAAGTGCCTCCCGCGGCCGAATCTAAAAGATTTCTAGAAGCAAAATTCAATCCGGCATAAATTTTTTGTATAATCATCCACAAATTCAAACCATGAGTAGGGCAATTACATATCATTAATTTCATTCTCTCCCAAGCTTGTGCAACATGTTCATGATCAAGTTGCTTAAAGTTCATAATATCGTTTCTATAAAAGATGATCTTAGCGGGAGGGAAATACTTAGAGATAAAAGCATCTTTGCACTTGTTCCAAGAATCAATACTATTTTTAGGCAAAGATGAAAACCAAGCTTTAGCACGATCTCTAAGCGAAAAAGGAAATAGCTTCAATTTAATGACATCATTATTGACATCTTTTTTCTTTTGCATATCACCTAAATCAACAAAGCTATTCAGATGAGTAGCGGCATCTTCACTAGGAAGGCTGGCGAATTGATCTTTCATAACAAGATTCAACAAAGCAGTATTAATTTCACAAGATTCAGCATCGGTAAGAGGAGCAATCGAAGTGCTAAGGAAATCATTATTATTGGTATTGGTGAAGTCACACAATTTGGTAGTATCTTGAGCCATCGCGACAAACAAGCAATCTAACACATGAGCAAACAAAAGCAAACGGGCAAAAGAGGCAAATAAGAGGGAGGATAGAGAGAGAGGGCGAATAAAACGGCAAGGGTGAAGTGGGGGAGAGGAAAACAAGAGGAAAATGGCAAATAATGTAATGCGAGAGATAGGGATTGTGATGGGTACTTGGTATGTTGACTTTTTGCGTAGACTCCCCGGCAATGGCGCCAGAAATCCTTCTTGCTACCTCTTGAGCTTGCGTTGGTTTTCCCCGAAGAGGAAGGGATGATGCAGCAAAGTAGCGTAAGTATTTCCCTCATTTTTTGAGAACCAAGGTATCAATCCAGTAGGAGGCCACGCTCAAGTCCCTCGTACCTGCACAAAACGATAGCTACTCGCAACCAACGCGATTAGGGGTTGTCAATCCCTTCACGGTCACTTAAGAGAGTGAGATCTGATAGATATAATATTTTTGGTATTTTTGGTATAAAGATGCAAAGTAAAAATTAAAGGCAAAGTAAAAAGCAAAGCAAGATTAAAGTGATGGAGATTGATATGATGAGAATAGACCCGGGGGCCATAGGTTTCATTAGTGGCTTCTCTCAAGAGCATAAGTATTCTACGGTGGGTGAAAAAATTACTGTTGAGCAATTGACAAAATTGAGCATAGTTATGAGAATATCTAGGCATGATCATGTATATAGGCATCACATCCGTGACAAGTAGACCGAAACGATTCTGCATCTACTACTATTACTCCACTCATCGACTACTATCCAACATGCATCTAGAGTATTAAGTTAAAAACAGAGTAACGCCTTAAGCAAGATGACATGATGTAGAGAAATAAATTCATGCAATATGAAATAAACCCCATCTTGTTATCCTCGATGGCAACGATGCAATACGTGCCTTGCTACCCCTTCTGTCACTGGGAAAGGACACCGCAAGATCGAACCCAAAGTAAGCACTTCTCCCATGGAAAGAACTACCAATCTAGTTGGCCAAACCAAACGGATAATTTGAAGAGACTTGCAAAGATAACCAATCATACATAAAAGAATTCAGAGAAGATTCAAATATTATTTATAGATAGACTTGATCATAAACCCACAATTCATCGATCTCAACAAACACACTGCAAAAAGAAGATTACATCGAATAGATCTCCACAAGAGAGGGGGAGAACTTTGTATTGAGATCCAAAAAGAGAGAAGAAGCCATCTAACTACTAACTATGGACTCGAAGGTCTGAGGTAAACTATTCACACTTCATCGGAGAGGCTATGATGATGTAGAAGCCCTCCGTGATGACGGCCCTCTCCGGCGGAGCTCCGGAATAGGCCCCAAGATGGGATCTCGTGGATACAGAAAGTTGCGGCGTGGAATTAGGTTTTTGGCTCCTGTTCTAACCGTTTGGGGGTACGTATGTATATATAGGAGGAAGAAGTACGTCGGTGGAGCATCGAGGGGCCCACGAGGCAGGGGGTGCGCCCTAGGGGGGCGCCCCCCACCCTCGTGACCGCCTCTCTAATGCCTTGGCGTAGGGTCCAAGTCTCCTGGATCACGTTCAGTGAGAAAATCACGTTCCCGAAGGTTTCATTCCGTTTGGACTCTGTTTGATATTCCGTTTCTTCGAAATACTGAAATAGGCAAAAAACAGCAATTCTGGGCTGGGCCTCCGGTTAATAGGTTAGTCCCAAAAATAATATAAAAGTGGAAAATAAAGCCCAATATAGTCCAAAACAGTAGATAATATAGCATGGAGCAATCAAAAATTATAGATACGTTGGAGACGTATCACGCACACACCGTGTCACTCGATCTCCCACCCATGTAGTCCCATCACAATCTCCAGGGGATCTCTCTATGACAAACATACACTCTCTCCTCCCCTTGTCTGCATTTTGTCCGTACGTCTCTCTCGACCTCTCTCCCTTGTTTGTCAGACCCCTCTTGGCCACGTGCTAGGGGTCTTGCTCTCTCGGTTCCAAACAACCACACACTATCTCCTCACCTTGCCTCCATTGTCGAAGATGCATGTGTGATATGTTTGCATAAGACACGCACGCTTTTTCTCTACTTTTATCGTGTGTTCTCCATGTCTCTTTCACACACGCACACACACTTTTTTCACCCACTCTCTCTCTCTCTCTTGTTAGGGACTCTGTCACGTCCATAAGCATATGGATGTTTTGAAAAGTCAAACCTCAGAAACGTTTGACCAGGTATATGTGGAGAAAAACATTTACATCTGGAATGATCATTAGATTCATCACAACATGTACTAACTTCATACTATCATTTATCTTTGGTATTGTAGATATAAGTAATTTCTTTATAAACTTGGTCAAAGTTTCAAAAGTTTGACTTAAAAAAATGTTGGAACTACATTATCAAACGGAGGGAGTAGCTCTTTCTCTCTCTCTCTCTCTCTGCTATCTCTCACGGGCCTCCCCTCTCACTCGAACTCTCTATACCGACGGATTATACGCTCACTGTGTCAGCGTATAGCTCCGTATATTGTTTAGTTGACCGGTCAACCAATCCACATGCTGCCTTGTCAGCTCGTGTTCTGTATATCTTCGTGTGCTGGCCCATGTGGCAGTGGGTGAAAATAAGTAAACTAGAGGCCCATCTGACACGCGGTGAAGTAAATTGAGGGCGCATTGAGGACAAACTTCTTGCACGCGAAGGACGCACTCGCGCACAATTCACCACTACGCGGCGGCATGCACAGAAGGACGCACTCGCGCACACCCAGCACACAACACACACCAGCACACATGTACACCGGCGTCGCCGCCGGTTGAGATGGACGGCGAGGCAGCCAACAAGCGGAGGTGGCTTGAGCCAAAACCGTATCCGACGAGCCTGGACTTCATCAGCAGCCTTCCTGACGACACGCTGCTCCTCATCATCGGCCTCCTCCCCACCAAATCTGTCCTGCGGACCGCCCTGCTCTCCCGGCGGTGGCGCCCCCTCTGGCACTGCGTCCCCCTCAACCTCACCATCGACAGCTGCCTCTGCGACGGGGATTGCAAACGCATGGCCGCAGTATCCAAGATCCTTTCATCGCACCCTAGGCCAGCCAAACGCCTTGACATCCGCATGTTCAGTACCAACTGCAAGGTCCAACCCAAGTTCGACGAGTGGTTCTTATCCCCCGCCCTAGATCAGCTTGAGGAGCTTAGCTTTGAAGCTGGACGATGTCACTCTCTGCCGCCGTCCGCGCTCCGCCTCATGCCAATGCTGCGCCGCGCCAGCTTCAGCTCCTGCTATCTTCCCCAGATTAATGTCGCGCCCACTCTTCTTCTCCCTCAACTCAAGCAGCTCGACCTCTTCGACGTTGTCATCTCGAAGAAGGCTATGGAGCACCTGCTCCGCAGCTGTACTGCGCTTGAGTACCTTCATCTTGAGCAGATCCACGGGTTCATTAGCCTCCACATCGCCTCGACGAATCTCCGATGGATTTATGTGTCTTGCTGGCCCTGCAAAAAGACATCAATTGGGAAGAGATCACTCCAACTGTTCCATGTTATGGTCATTGAGAATGCGCCTTTCCTTGAGATATTCCTTGTATCGGATCTAGAAGGTCCAACAAAAATCAGGGTCATTGACGCGCCGAAATTGACAGCGTTGGTGTACTCGTCTGCCAAATTCTCCGAACTCTTTATTGGATCCGTAATCGTTCAGGTACAACACTCATCTTCTTCTCCGTCTTCTTGAAATTCACATTTTTAAATTTCTTCTTGATGTATTTACGACCGTCTTCCAGAAAATGATTCCCACAAGCTTGACCCAGTCCATGCGCACAATGAAGATCTTAGCACTAAAATCTATCAGCCCCAATCTGGATCAAGTTGTTGGATTCCTTACATCCTTTCCATGCACGGAGAAGCTACTCATCGAGGTGAAACTTCTTTCCTATAAGAAAACGGTAATCACAACGTAGCTCAATTTTTTCGTAATTTCCCCAAATTATGATGACAAGTGTAGTGTTCAAAACTGCATCTACGCACTGCACCGAAAGAAATGTTTTTAGTATTTTTTCTCACGTGATCACGTGCATCGTTTTTATGCTGTACTACTATAGTAGCCTAGGCTAGTCATAGTGGAAAGTAACTTAGACAACTCCGATAACTCTATGGTTACCCTAAGATCAAGTACTACCTCCGTCCTGGTTTACTCTTCCAATTTTGTAGTATCAAAATTTGACCATAGATTTAACTGACAAAATGTTAATGCATGTCACTAAGAACTATATCGTTGGATTCGTATTTGAACATAATTTCAAATGGTGTAATTTTTAGTGAAATGCATTGGCATTTTCTTAGGAAAATCTATGGTCAAAATTTTATACTAAATACGAGGTAGTATTATAAAAGTGGGCTGTGTAGGCCAAAACATGTGCCAAATTCACTTGTGATGCATTTGGCATCAATGCCCCTCCATTACTCACCTGGTTTCCCAATCTGGATCACCTACTTTGCTCTAGTGCCAAATTAACTCATGCAATGAAAAAACACTGTGTGGGAGAGATAGAGGACTGAGGCAATAAAAAACACTTGTTTGAGAGAGTGAGAGGCTGGTGTAGTTGGTTTGACTGATTTGTTTATACATGTGGGTCTGTGTGCACAGCGGTGCCAACTCTCTCACATCGCGAGAGCGGTGCCAAAATCTTTTGATTTGACATCGATGTGTGTTATGTGGCATACTTTTGCGAAATATGGCATCGTCCACATAGTGGAAGGCAACAAATGCCCAAGCTCTTCACGTGCTCCTAGTTAAATGAGAGGAAACAGAAAGAGAGAGAGAGAGAGAGAGAGAGAGAGAGAGAGAGAGAGAAAGAGAGAGAAAATATCACTAGCCAGCCAACCCTATCGTATGAGCGAATGATATTGGTACCTCTTGATGACACGGCAATCTTATGCAGCCAGCTGCTCTAATATGTTCTCTTCTTTTGCAGATAAAAAAAGACCCGAAAGTGAAAAATGTGTTGCACTATAACAATCTCATCGAATGCCTTGATCTCCATCTTACAGAAATTGATTTGATCGACTACCGAGGCAGCAGATCTGAGATTAAATTGGCCAGGTTCTTTGTTCTGGAGGCAAGTGTGCTCAAGGTAATGAGGTTTGGTGTTCTCTGGCACAACAATGAATGGCGTGCTGATCACCGCAAGCGTCTAAGCCTAAATGACAAAGTCTCCGCAGAAGCTGAATTTGTTTTTGAAACATCAAGTGGCCAGAGGCTCGAAAACTTATTTGCCCATTAGTGACTTGTCAGGGCGGTGGATTTTAGTTTGTACGATAATGCTGCATCCAACTAAAGTAACGAAAGTTCTTACGTAAACTTCCTAGTAATTCCCTCTTCGTAGGTGCAGCATTACTCCTAACATTTGTAATATCAGTTTGAAACTTGTAATATTGCCGTGTCCTATTCATGCGTTTTCAAAATCCTGCGAATCAAACAGGTCCTGAGTTGGTGATGATGTTGTGCCTCCCATCTTTCACCAATAGCCACCGGATCTTGATCTGACGCATACAAACCAAGCTTCTCCATTTTTGCAAAAAGATGCCCGCACTTGTTCCCTATTTACAAACAACTCCTTGTCTCTCACAATCAGCCTCATCTCCTCCCCACCACATCTAGGAGTAGAAGGCTGTGGAAAAATCTGGCGCAATGGCCGCTGCCAGAGCCGTCCACCCCCAATCTTGGTGTTCTGTGCAATGCATGGGCATCTACGCACGAGAAATTATGTCGAACAGGGCTTGTTGTAAGCAGGCTAGCTCTACAGCCATGATGATAGTGACTGCAGACGGTGAGGATGACTATGGTATGCCGAACACGGCGCCTATACTCAGGTGTCATCTCCGGCGCAGGGTCTTGTCACTTCACTATGAGGAGCAGCACGTAATAATTTGACCAACGGGTAGTACAGTGCTAGTACTCCTACTACTACATTGGTAGTACTACTAGTAGTACTAGTAGCACCACCGTCTAGATTTAGGAGTACTACCACGTCCATCTGGATTTTAGTATTTGACTAGCAATATCTAGTAATGCATGTCACCAAAAATGTACTACTCCCTCTGTAAATAAATACATGGTGTTTTATTCCTATCGGCGAGAGAACTTAATGTTTTTTTGCTAACTAGAGTACTAATAGGATTACATGCAATGAACTAAACACTGCATGTCATGTTTGGTACTCTCAAGTCATTGAAAGCATGCACGGCCCACATCTCTCATTGGTTGATATGTCACAAAATAAGAAACAAGGAGGGAGTTAATGCACCATGCCTAAGTATTTTGGGATTATTTGGTTTTCGTAAGGTGACTTACACAACATTTCTGTTTACATGCATTAACATTTTATTAGTTAAATCAAAGGTCAAAACTTGGCGCAAAATGCAAAGGGGACTAATAAACCAGTAAACATCAAACTTCTCTCATTTGGCCCCAACTAGAGGTCCGGTGAGATGACTATACTGCATCGGCATGGAGGGGGATGCAGCTTCATTGACTTACGGCAACTGCCTTTGGGTGAATGACACGTGGCCCCAGGGGTGGCTGGCCCACCTATCATACAGCCAAAGGCAGGTGCAGTAGAGGGTCGAGGAGTAGTATGAAATCCTATGCACCTACGCACGCTAACCAAGGGCTGAGTGATCACTCGAATCGCAAGATTAGTTGACTAGAAGCTACGCTAGACCCATGGAAGCGATGAGCGCGAGCATCAGCCGGCTGTGCCAGATGGTCCACGACGCCGGCTTGCGGCCCAGCACCGAGCAACGTCTCCAGGTAGTATTGCTTGAGGCCACCAGGGCGAGGGGCCGCTTGGATGACAACTTTGTCTCCTTGTTCGACGAGGTCCTCGTCGGTTTCCTCGAAAAGTTCACCATTGTCAAGAAGCTTGCAGACGACTTTGACGTAAGCCTCCAGCCGACGTGCCCAGGCTCTGCGATGCCCGCCACCCTCAACGGCCACTATGGTAACAACCTCTTCGACGCACTGGTGGCCCTGCGACTGCCCGCAGTCGCGCCGGAGAATGTCCACCTCGAGGTCGCGCTCGCCACGCAGCGCCTGGCGCAGCAAGACACCATCGACATAATCACCCACGTCTATGCTCAAATTGTCCACAAGGACTACTACGTGCAAGAGGAGGACGATAGGACGTTGGCCTTCTTGGAGCGCGGGGCAACCTTGGACGGCACTGTTCAGAAGCACGTTGAGCTCGCCGCCAACGCCGCTGCTCCTCACACGTCGGTTGGTGACCCGACGCACTAGGGCGTGAGGGTGTCGTTGAACGTTGATGGATCCGTATGTATTTTTATCTTTCCGTCAAATCCATGTAGTAGTATATGATACTACAATAATTATCTTACCTTTTGCGTCAACTTCATAATTTTCGTACGTACTCCATGCATGAACGGCGCCAGAACCAAACTTCTCATTACTCTAGCAAAATCATTATTTTCTATCTATCGGTCGTGCCATGGAGCAGAACCAAATTTTACAAGTTATGAGTTCAAAAGGAAAAGCCTGCCGTGTTCGCGTCGCACCCCCACACAGTTGGTCCGGCACGCTGCTCAAGCGGGAATGCGTGTGGTGTTGCATTTTCACTTACAAGTGGGACCGCAGTTGAGCAAACCGACTATCGGCAAACCCCCACCCTGCCCACCGCGCGATGGCTGAGAAAACGGGAGGGAGAAGAGATGGTTGTAGCATGGACTCCAAGAAAATTGGTGTCGGATGGGACTCGTGTGGGTGGCGTGTGCCGTACTGCTAGACGTGAATGCTAGTTATGGCCCATGCCACCCCACTATATCGAGCCTATATCAAGGTACGTAGAACAAATTTCCTGCAGTCCGTGCTCAGCCCTCCTCTATCTCTCTTCTCAGCCAGCCAGCGGACGCGCGGAGCCCATCGTCTGTTTGCTCAGATGCGACCCCACATGTAAGTGAAAACGCAAGAGGACCCACTGAACCTGCACATCCTTCACCTTGACGTGCTGGTGATGAGAAACAAATCCAATAAAGATCTTCAGTGGCCGCTTTTGGAGTTACTCAAGAGTAGTAAGATTCTATTTACAGTTTAACCCAAGATGCACATCTCGTGGCTTCAACTACCACTCTATTTTCTTTCATGACACGACATGGATGCTGGATGTCCCACGTGTCTGCAAAAGGAGGAAGAACCCGACCAAATCTTCGGTTCTGCTCTCGGATTAGACTAGTTGTGCTAACTTAAAATTTTTATTGTGTACTCCCTCCGTTCCAAAATACTTGACTTCCATTTGTCCAAAAATGGATGTGCCTATATACTAAGACATGTCTAGATACATATATATTTTGACAAATAGAAGGCATGTATTGTGCAACGGTGGGAGTAGAATGGATGCAAGTTTTTGTATTGGGAAGAAGAGTACATCCATATATTGATAGAGCGCAATTTAGTTGATGTTCTATCACTTTTAGCTAGCACAGACGCAAAATCGAGCCTCCGCAGATCAACAATGAATGCATCGAGAAGGCACCAATCGAACTTACAGGAGTAGTAAAATGTATTCTTTTGGTTCTTGTTTTCTTTGGTCTTGCTTTTCTAGTCAAAATTATTGTTGGATTTCGTGCAAAACGGAGGTGCGTTTGGGGTCATGCGTTGGAGTTGGCCTTACAAGTGGGACCGCAGTTAAGGAAACCGACTATCGGCAAACCCCCACCTCGCCCGCCGCGCGATGGCTGAAGTTAGAGAAACGACAAGGTTGAAGAGATTGCTCTAGCACGGACTCCAAGAAATAATATGGTGTCAGATGGATGTCGTGGTGGTGGCGTGTGCCGTACTCCTGGACGTGAATGCTTGTTCTGGCCCATGCCACCCTACTACTATATAGTATACTAGTATTGAGGATTCGAGGTGCTGGTTACGTACAACGAACACATTAACATATGGCTACAGTAAAAACACCCACCCGACGCGTGAAGCATGTGAAGCTAGTACAAATTTAGAGAAGCGACTCGAAAGCCATTCATAAATTTAGTAAGTTTATCACACGCATATCATTTTATTGCATACAACAGGTCATCAACCCACATCGACAACGAGGATACATTATAAATACGAAAGTTTTCACCACACAACAAATAACAAGCAATGAAATGAACTTCAACTCAACCATTCCTCGGCGATGGAAACGCTTGCTTTGAACCACAAGTGATTCTCTGGGATGGGCCACCGATTGTCGATCTGGAAACCAACGCAGGACTGATCATCCAGGCTGAAGTGGCCTACTATATCAGTACCAGGGTAGGAACCACCCAAATGTCCGAGGTATAGACACAGTTGCTTCTCATAAATGGTACTATTAACATTGTGTCAACAGCAGTTAGATCGCCTTTCACCATCATCGGATAGTTTTGTCCAAGGAAGAGCGAGTTTTCTCCAAGACTATCAATTCTGTACCAGGGAGAAGGAGTTGGTGCTAGCACACTAGTATCCATCCCGAATACCATGCAACGGGTGTTGGAATAGGTCCGAAGAGTGCGACCATGGGAGACTACACCTGCTTCCTTAGCAGTAACATCATCAGTGGGCTGTATACACACAAGAAGAGGTGATCCATCAGAATTAGTTGCCAGGCGCCACAGAGTATATGGGCGCTGCTCGTCCTCATGCTCGTGATCATCACCATCGTCATCTCCCCCTTGGTTATAAAAATTTTCAAGTATAGGTGGTGGGATGTTCACAGGACCTTGGAAACACAAGAAGAAGGTTAATTAGTAAAGGGAAACTTGCTAACCCGCATGCATGTGGATGAAACAATTATAATTACGGAGGAAGACAAACGTACCGAAACTATGAGGATCACATGCAAAAACAGTGCCACTAGTGGTGGCAGCAAACACAAGGCCCTCGTATTGAATTGCATCACAGTACTCATCCGTGTACAGAAACTGATTTTTGAGCAATGTCCATCGAGTCAAACCACAAAGGACGGCAACAAGCTTGTCAAAGATAGCAACAACTTGATAGTTGTTGTAATTCCAAGAGCGGTTGGGAACTCGACAAATTGCTATCTTCCGTAGAAGACAGTCACAATGATCGTATTTGAACGTGCGTACAATACTGGTGTGCTCAACCTCTGGGCAGTGTGCTGAGATTTTTGGAAATGGAACCCGGTCATGAGTGTAGACATTCACAAGTTCCCACTCGCAGTTGGACCCAATGTAAACAACCCAATCTCCATTTGCGCCCACCCAAGCCTTGCCCTCAAGCGATGGCATCTTAACATCATACGTATCATTATCAAGCGGCATCAACTGGCACAAGGTGAGGCCTCCATCATGTCGGCGCCAGTCATCAGGGTCACGGCAAAGAAGATAGGGGAGATCAAACCGCTCCTTGACTCTTGGGTTCTTTGTAATGATGTTATCAATTGAGTCGACAATGGGCTTGAACGAACCTGCCATGCTAGCCGAGGTGATGACGTCACACCGATCAATGAGTTCCTCCACCACGTCATCTTTCAGATCGGGGCAAGAATAACGGGGTCATTTCTGGCCTGTTCCCTCCATGGAGAAGACGATCGAACAATGGCAGAAGAAAGGGTGAAGGGCTAAAGGAAAATGGAGGAGGGAGAGGAAGAGCGTGCGACAGCAGTTCCAAATCGAGATGGAAAGGCGAAGAGTTGGTGGACGGTTGTGAGTTTGCCACGGTTCACAAAGAGGCACCCCAGCCTACATGTCCGTTCGGAAATACTCCTACTACTCGCCGTCGTCTCACTGATATGTTGGAACAGGACCACATGTCAACGAAACATGGTGTGTAATTTCTCATGCAAAATGCAATCTGGCCGTGCTGGCCCGAGGTGCCGCATTAGTTATCGACCTTTATTTTTTTAATGACGTGTCGATCAGTTTTGAAGCACGACTAACTGGTACTGTACGCAGAGAAAATATAACTACTCTACCACTACCCCACCTCCAGTACTAGTAGTATAAAAAAGATATATAGGCTGGAGCTTCAGCGCTTTCTTGCTAAGGGCTGCCCACTTGCTTCTCACACTACCACCCTCTCTCCAGATCTAAAAAAGACGGCCCCTCTCTCCCTCCTCACCGGTGGTCACAGATCCGTCGGGAAAGAAAAGGATGTGCAGTGTTGACGCACTCGGGGAAGAACAGATGTTTTTTCTAGATCTTTGCTTTTGGAGCTACATATTTGTATATGATCTGTGAATCATTGAGATGCATTAACATGTTGATCTTATGTATGGGAATCGTACTAGTTAGTTTTAGTTGCGAAGCAAGATCCTAAGTGGCTAATCTTTGCTTTTGGAGCTACATATTT
>NC_057806.1:426598772-426604652 GCF_018294505.1 Triticum aestivum | reverse complement strand
TGATCTTTGCTTTTGGAGCTACATATTTGTATATGATCTGTGAATCATTGAGATGCATTAACAGTTACTTATTTCTGTTCGCTCAGTGTTTACAAGTTACTGATCGATCACTAGCTAGCCTACAAATGCGCTCCTGGCAGTTTTATTTGCGACGCAAGATGCGAAGTGGCAGTTTTTTGAATAAAAATGCCTACCTTTGAAGAAATTGACAGGCTACACTATCGATCCTACACGGATAAAAATGCCTACCTCTAAAGAAACTGACAAGCTACACTATCGATCCTACACAGATAAATAGCGGATCACGCACGTACTACCTTCTTTCCGGTTTGCAGGGCTCAATTCAAGAAACGACCTACTCGATCCTACATGAATAAATAGCGGATCATGCACGTACTAGTACCTCCTTTCCGGTTTGCAGGGCTTAATTCAAACCTCTCACCAACCAAGGTACTCCCTCCGTCCGGGATTTATTAGTCCCGTGAGCAAAGCAGCAAGACCAAGGCATGGCAATAATTAACGGCATGCAGAAGTTTAAGCCTAATTAATTCCAGCGATTTAAGTGGCTGCATGCGTGCCCTCGGCTGCGACTCATTGCATGCTGCTTCGTGTACTGCCTGCGAGTGATTCTGAGTGCCTGCATGCAGCCGGCCGTAATTAAGGCAGCTAACTGATGTGAAAAAAGATACGCTTTAAATCCGTGGAATCATTATTGACAAGGAGGGAGATGATTCGAGTGCACTCGTTTGACCGCCATGCCCGCGTGCGACCCAGACGGGACGGGACGACACAGTCATAATTTCAGTTTCTCTAGTTTTCCACGGCAAGCTGGCGCGCTAAGCCATTATGCATTGAATTCTGATGACCGTCGCGCTACCTTCCGCCTATAAGTATTGTTTTCCCGGCCTTCTCAGGTGCCACCGTGAAACTCGCCATATCCTCATAATCCCCCACTGGCCCGACGTCGCTCGCCACGTCCGCCATGCCCCCGCCCGTCCACGGTAGGCGACGCCGGAGGCGGTCACCGCCGGAACTAGTGTTCGGGTTTTCACCGGAAGGCAGACGGAGGGAGGAGGCATTCTATCTGTCTTTAGATGGCAATGCGGAGATCGAGGAGTTGTTGGAGTGCGACCGCATGGCGGAGGAGCAGGAGTTGTTGGAGCGCGACCGCCTGGCGGAGGAGCAGCGTATCACCGATTTGTGCCGCCAGCGGGACATGGAGCAGCAGCGCACCAACGCTCTGAGTCGCGAGCAGAGCACCCACAACTAGGCCGACTACGTGGAGGTCGGCGCCCGGCAAATAGCCCTGGAGGTTGTCGAGCACGCACGCGTTCACGACGCCGATTTTTACTACCAGCTCGTCAAGTGGGTTTCTCGCTTGGAAGCCGAAGCTTCGGTGGACCACGCCAGCATGGAAAGGGCCAACACGCATGAGCAACGCGCCCTATCGCACCTCTGGCAAGTCCGAGGCGAGGCAAAGGATGCCGGTGCCGGCGTTTAGCATGGACAGCAGATGGCGGCTGGCATCGTCTAGTTAGCTAAGAGTAAGTTAGTACTTGTACGCTACTAGAGTGTTAGTGGGAGTAGATAGTTAACTTGGCTATGATGGTTGTCAACGTGGAAGTTCAGTACTATATATGTGGATCCGACCTGTTACTTTGCTTTGAATGTTGAACTTTCCGTTTGAACGTATGGAATGGGCTATTATTTTTTAAAATGGGTTGTATTTGTCCTCCACGGTTTAGAGGCTGACTTGTGGGCCTAGCAAGTTGACGCGTACACAATCAGGAGATGATTGTACATGGAGAGGATGACAGCAGGGACCCGCCAAGGTCATGGCAGTACGCAAGCAAGTGCCTCCTTATTTCAAGCCAATAAAAAATGGCTCCTCCAAGTGGATTTCTAACATCTGGGTCCCATGCCATTGTCAACGTAGTCAATAAACGAGAGAATTGCACAACAAGCGGCTGACACCAAGGACCCAGCAGCTCGCCCAGTTATTTTTGTTTTGGGTTAATTTGATAAATGCCACTCCAAATCTGGTGTATCCGAGAAATGCCACTACAATTTCCAAACTTTGAAAAATGTCATTTCATGCCATTTCTAGTGGCATTTTTCGAAGTCTGAAGTGGCGTTTTTCAAAGTTTGCAAACTGCAGTGGCATTTTTCAAAGTTTGCAAAAATTGCAGTGGCATTTTTCAAAGTTTGAAAATTGCAGTGGCATTTTTATGAATCGCCATAATTGGAGTGGCATTTATCTAATTTGTTTTTGAGACGGAAGCAGGGTGTCAACTGGGCTGTGCGGGACACTCTGGCCTGTCTAGACAGCCTTTTCTTTTATGTTTACCACAGACCAACCCAGTAGTTTTTTTTCTTTCTGAAAATGGCTAGCCCAGTTCTTTTGCGATTTGTCAATTAAGTCGCTTTATCAGGCCTGTTGGGCTGCAAATCTTTCAAGATGAGGAGAGCTTCATTCGGCTGGCCGAGAAAATGGCCTATCAGTAATGAGAAATGGGCTGTACATTTTTAAAACACATCAAACCGGCAATTATTTTCAAATATCTTTTTTTTTCATTTCGAGATTTTAAATTGCATTGATTTTTATGCGTGGACAATTTATTGGATTTTATATTGATATACATTTATTTTTAAAATCAGTCTGAATGTGACTCAAAATTTCGGGATTAAAAACAGTTCAGACCGCACCGACATATGCAAAATTTCATATAATTTTTTAACCGTGGCCACAATATGGGCTGTAATGCTAACATAAAGAATATTGGCTCCAAAAAAACCCGTAAGAATTAGCAAACGTGCTATAAATTATTTGAAATAATGGCAGATGGGTTGTATGCTGTTTTCCACAGATTTGAGGCTTTCCACAGATGGCCTATATACTGTTGGATGTCCATCCAACGGCCGTCGTGCTTCTTCAATCTCTACTCTACCTACTCCAGCCGCTCAAACAAGCGCCGGCGGGACTGCCTGCTCCCTCCTCCCCGTGGCCGGCTGTGCTGCCGCGCAGGCCTCACCGCCCCACCGTACTCTGATCGCTGGCCTAGCCATCCCTCTACTCACCCACACGTGCTGTTATTCTCCGGCGACGGCAGACAAACCAGTAAACCCTCGTACAGTCGTACTCCCCTCCGCATGGGAAACAAAAACAACGGCCGAGTCTTCCCTGCCTCCGTGTCGTTCCCTTCCTAGGCCTCACCATCGTCCACCGCCCTGGTGCTCTCGACGTGGCGTGGTCAGCGTGGTCAACGACCGACATGCATCTAAAGTGGACTGTACGTGGAGAGGCTGACAGCTAGGTCCACGGCCGCACACAAGGAAATGCCTCCTTATTACGCACAAAATAATGATTTCCTCCACCTGACATCTGGGACCCACCAAAACGGCCTCTGTATTTCGCGAAAAAAATGTTACCGCCGCTGACAGCTAGGACCCACCAGCTATATCTTCGCACGCAAGGAAGTGCCCCCAGTTTAGTGGGCCTACTAAGTTGACGGGGACGAAGGGCTTTGTCAACTTAGTCAATATGCACGATTCTAGCTCGACTGACCGTACGATGTCCATCCAACGGCCGTAGTGCTTCTTCAACCTCTGGTCTTCTTGCTCCAGCCGCCCAAAGCAGCGCCAGTCGTGCCGCCTGCTCCTGCCTCCCGTGGCCGGCTGTGCTGCCGCGGAGGCCTCACCACCCCCATACTACTCCCACCGCTGGCCAGGCCATCCCTCCACTCCACTCACCCACACCCCCTGTTATTTTGCGGCGACGACAGCGCAGCCGAACTAGTGAACCCTCGTACTCCTCTCCGCGTGGGCATCCACTGTCGCGTCTTCCCCGGCTCCGCCTCGTCCCCTTCCTAGGCCTCGCCGTCGTCCACCGCCGTGGTGCTATCGGCGCGGCGTGGTCAATGTGGTCAACGACCGAATTCCATCGGAAGAATACTGTACGTGGAGAGGCTGACAGCTGGGTCCACGGCAGCCGCAAGGAAGTGCCTCCTTATTACGTGGAAAATAATTATTCCTCCACCTGACAGCAGGGACCCACCGGATGCCCACCAATATATCATGAAAAAACCGTTTGCCCCTGACTGCTGGGACCCACCCGACGGGCCACCGTATTTCGCGAAAAAATGTTCCCCCTGTTGTCAGCTCGGGCCCACGAGAAGTGCCTCCTTATTATGCACAAAAAAATGAATACCCCCTGCTAGCTGGGACCCACCTTGGTGGGAGGCTGACTTGTGGGCCTACTAAGTTGACGGGGACGGACGGCTTTGTCAACTTAGTCAATATGCACGATTCTAGCTCCAGTGAGCATACGATGTCCATCCAATGGTCGTAGTGCTTCTTCAACCTCTGGTCTTCTTGCTCCAGCCGCCCAAACCAGCGCTGGTCGTGCCTCGTGCTCCTGCCTCCCGTGGCCGGCTGTGATGCGGCGGAGGCCTCACCGCCCCCTACTACTCCCACCGCTGGCCAGACCATCCCTCTACTCACCCACACCCCCTGTTATTCTGCAGCGACGGTAGCCTCACACCGCAGCGAACCAGTGAACCCTCGTACTCCTCTACGCGTGGGCATCCACTACTGCGTCTTCCCCAGCTCCGTGTCATTCCCTTCCTAGGCCTCGCCGTCATCCACCGCCCTGGTGCTCTCGACGCGGCGTGGTCAACATGGTCAAGGAACGGCTTCCATCGGACGTGGACTGTACATGGAGAGGCTGACAGCTGGGTCCACGGCTGCAGCAAGGAAATGCCTCCTTATTACGTGCAAAATAATTATTCCTCCACCTGACAGCGGGGACCCACCGGACGGGCCACCGTATTTCGTGAAAAAAATGTTTTCCCCTGACTGCTCGGATCCACCAGCTACATCTTCGCACGCAAGGAAGTGCCTGACAGTCGGGACCCACCTGGTCGAAGCATACGTAGCGTTGTCATTCTGGTCGCGAACGTGTACGTACATATATACTGGTGGATGTAGAGGCACGCATGTATCATAGTAGAGGCGCGCACGTAGCATGTACAGATACGTACAGCGGCCAGGGTGCAAGAAAGAAAATACGGCCACGTATGTGTACATACGGGCGGGGTCTCGAACGCCTACTCGCGCATACGTACGGCTAGGGCTCGTGTACATGGCTGGGTCGGAACGTAGAAACAACATCGTCGTCGTGTTCATGGGGAGGCAACAGAATGCGTCGTGTTCATGGGGAGGCAACGAAATGCGTCGTGTTCATCGGGAGGGCTTGGACGGAACAGGCGATGGAAACGAGGCCTGACGTACCGCAGAACGAAGGAAACAGCCTTGTGTTCGACCGGCCACGTTCCAAACGGGATCCTGTTCATTGGAAGGGGTCTCGCGTACTGCAAAACAGAGGAAACGGATCTCCTACAGTCGAAACGGGGGTCCTGTTGATCGGGAGGGGTGTGGCGTACCGCAAAACAGAGGAAATGGACTTGTGTTGCAGCGCTACGGTCGAAATGGGGGTCATGTTCATAGGGAGGGTTGTGGCGTACCGCAAAACGGGACTCCACGGGATACTGTTCATCTCCACCGTCGACCCCCTCCAGCCTCCATGAGCTACTGTTCATCCACCGTCGACCTCCTCCAGCCTCCACCTGCGACTGTTCATCCACGGGCTCCTGTTCATCCAGCCTCCACCGCGCGCTACTCCACCGGCTACTGTTCAACCAGCCCTCTCCACGGGCTCCTGTTCAACCACCCCTCCACGGGCTACTGTTCATCCTGCCCTCCACCCTCTACTGTTCATCCTGCCCTCCATGGGGTCGTCCTGTTCATCCAGCCCTCCACTGGGTCCTGTTCATCCAGCCCCAACCGACTCGATCGATCGGGGTCTTGTTCATCCAGAGGCAA
>NC_057806.1:426517985-426598520 GCF_018294505.1 Triticum aestivum | reverse complement strand
CAACACTCATTGTTTATCCAGAGGCAGCATCGATCGGCTTCAGTTAGCAGTAGTAGCGAAGGAACCGCTCGATCGGGTTCAGTTAACAGCCATCGATCGATCGCTCGTGTTCAGTAACGCGTAGCCTGCAGTGCAATCGCTCGGGTTCAGTTAGAGCCCAACGCCTCGCTCGGGTTCAGTTAGAGCCAACGTCTCGCACACACGCGCGTACGTGTACGAGAGAAGCGCGCATCACTCGGCCCCCGACCTCCCACCGTAACCGGGAACTCCTCGAAATTTTCCTCCCCCTCGCTTCTACCACGGTTTTTTCCGTCATGGACGGCCCAAAGAATGTCATGCATCTGCGTCTCCGGCCCGCCCAGGACGAAAAGCCCATTTTCTGTCATGATTTTTTGTCATAGAACTAGGAGCCCACCACATCTATGATGATACCGGGTTTTCTCACAATTATCGTCATAGAAGTGTCATATGTATGACAGAAAAAAATTCGTTCGGCCCAAAATGTCATGGATGTGTCTTTTTTTTGCAGTGTAGTAGGAGATTAATATGATAAAGATAGACCCAGGGCCATAGGTTTCACTAGTGGCTTCTCCCGAAAGCATAAGTATTCTACGGCGGGTGAACAAATTACTGTTGAGCAATTGACAGAATTGAGTATAGTTATGAGAATATCTAGGCATGATCATGTATATAGGCATCACGTCCGAGACAAGTAGACCGACTCCTGCCTGCATCTACTACTATTACTCCACTCATCGACCGCTATCCAGCATGCATCTAGAGTATTAAGTTAAAAATAGAGTAATGCCTTAAGCAAGATGACATGATGTAGAGGGATAGACTCATGCATATGAAGAAAACCCCATCTTGTTATCCTCAATGGAAAAAATACAATACGTGCCTTGCTGCCCCTACTGTCACTAGGAAAGGACACCGCAAGATTGAACCCAAAGCTAAGCACTTCTCCCATTGCAAGAAAGATCAATCTAGTAGGCCAAACCAAACTGATAATTCGAAGAGACTTGCAAAGATAACCAATCGTACATAAAAGAATTCAGAGAAGATTCAAATATTGTTCATAGATAGACTTGATCATAAACCCACAATTCATCGGTCTCAACAAACACACCGCAAAAAGAAGATTACATCGAATAGATCTCCACAAGAGAGGGGAAGAACATTGTATTGAGATCCAAAAAGAGAGAAGAAGCCATCTAACTACTAACTATGGGCCCGTAGGTTTAAGGTAAACTACTCACACTTCATCGGAGGGCTATGGTGTTGATGTAGAAGCCCTCCGTGATCAATGCCCCCTCCAGCGGAGCTCCGGCACAGGCCCCAAGATGGGATCTCGTGGATACAGAAAGTTACGGCGGTGGAATCAGGGTTTTGGCTCCGTCTCTAATCGTCTGGGGGTACGTGGATATATATAGAAGGAAGGAGTACGTCGGTGGAGCAATAGGGGGCCCACGAGGGTGGAGGGTGCGCCTGGGGGGGTAGGCGCGCCCCCTACCTTGTGGCCTCCTCTTTTCTTTCTTGACGTAGGGTCCAAGTCTCCCGGG
This sequence comes from Triticum aestivum, assembly GCF_018294505.1. Taxonomy (NCBI): domain Eukaryota; kingdom Viridiplantae; phylum Streptophyta; class Magnoliopsida; order Poales; family Poaceae; genus Triticum; species Triticum aestivum. The sequence continues at coordinate 426,596,958 of NC_057806.1, read as the reverse complement.
TCTTGTTCGTTGAGAAAATCACGTTCCCGAAGGTTTCATTCCGTTTGGACTCCGTTTGATATTCCTTTTCTTCGAAACCCTAAAACAGGCAAAAACAACAATTCTGGGCTGGGCCTCCGGTTAATAGGTTAGTCCCCAAAATAATATAAAAGTGGATAATAAAGCCCAATAATATCCAAAACAATAGATAATATAGCATGGAGCAATCAAAAATTATAGATACATTGGAGACGTATCAGTCGCGCGAGCATCTGCCCACATCGGACCACCAGCAAAGGCATGCATAACTTGCCGAATCCCGCCGCCACAGGCTGCTGCACTCCAACGCCGGTCAACTACCGTAGCTCTGCCTCGCTGGGGGCATCCTTGAGCCGCCCCTTCCTCGGGCTCACCCGCCTCTGAGCCGCCAACGCCGGCTCACCCGCGGCCCCTGGCTCATCTCTGCTTCCGCCGCCCAAGACACCGCGCTGCCAAGTCTCCGTTGTCATTGTGTATTCTTTGCCTTGAGCCACCGGATGCCTTGGGCCACTGCTTTCATGCTGCCACGACCACGCGCGATTTCCTGCTGCTGCACTTCGAGCCGCCAGGAGCCTCCTCTGCTGCGTCGTAAGCCGCTGATTCGGCCACACCTCTTCAACCCGCCGAACTCCGCCTTGTCGGGGGCCTTCCTCAATCGTAGCTAGCACTAAGCCGCCATGGTTTTACGCCCTCCCATCAGCGGCCATGCGTCAAAGCTACCGGGGTCTGTCGTCGCTTCCAGGCCGACCACCAGTGTTCCGTCGAGCCGCCGGAACCTCATCAAAACTGCTAACAACAGCGCCTTCTCAACCCTCCTCCTCACGTCGGGTCTCCGTCTCACTGACGAACTGCCGGACGCCTCCCTTGGACTCGATGGAGCTACCCCTTCACGTCAGTCCGAGTCATCGCCGCGGGTCTGCCTCTGAGTCGCCGCCTGCCACTGCTGTCTCTGCAGCAGCTGCCCGCCTTCATTGCCGCTACGGCCTCACCCGGTCTCCCGGTCTTCAAAACTCGCCTGAGCCGCAGGGCCTCGCTGGAATCGCACCGCCTCTATGCCATGGCTCGCCTCACGCCACCTCGAAGCCATCGCTGCTCGGCCTAGCTCTGAGCCGCCCTCGTGGCCTGATCCTCCGTGGCCTCACCTGCATCGTCGGTCCTCAAGTCGGCCCTACCTCGAGGCCATCTCCGTGATGGCCTGCGCCGCCGCGCCTCAACCCGGCCCGGCCTCATGGCCGTCTCCGCAGTGGATTCGAGCCGGGCCTGCCTCCACACGCCTCTGCGGCTGTGCCTGCCTTGGCCTCACCTTGAGCCACCGCCGTTGTGCCTCCCGTCTGAGCCACGCGGTCTCCACTACTTCAACCCGCCGCTGGCATACCACACTGCAGCCCTCCTCGCAAGCCGTCGGCCGCCTATATGGCCTCCTCACTCTACCCCGCGGCTGTGTCAAGCTGCCTTGGAGCGGCCCGTTCTGCCTGATCCGCCCCTACTGGAGCTGCTGCCACTACGACCAGGGGCCTGTGTCCAAGTCGCCGAGCTGCTTCGAGCCGCCGTTGTCGGCCCTATTGGGTCAAGTCACCGCTAGCGCGGCCTCAAGCTGCCTCTGTCGTCGCCCCGTGAGACCCGACCTTGGCCGCAGCCTGTGTACTGCCTGTTGCCTCGCCACTATCAAAATCCGCCTCGCCAGCTTGCTGAGATTGGAACCGCGCGTCGAGCCGCCTTGAAAGTGAAGGACCCGATGTGTCGCGATCCGCGCCTACGGGTCAAGCATTCACCAGGCCACAGTTGCTATGAGTCGCCCCGACGCTGTGCTCGCCTCGGCCGTGCTTCAACCGCCCTCGCCGGCGTGTTAAGCAGCTGCAAGGAAGGTTGTACATGCTGGAGAAACAACTCCATGAGTCTAATGATCCCATGAGGTTCAATGCTCTCATAAGGTGTATGAGCGATGCAAATAGAGCAATGGAGCTCCGGTTCTGCTGCGGTCGTGCTTCAAACCGTCTCTACCAACTAACACCAACTCTGCTTCGGCCTTGAGAGTGGTTAAATCTCCATTGAAAATATTTGAGGGGATCCACGAGATGGATCATCCGTCCGGACAAATCAAGTGAATTATGTCCGGTCAATTTCTATTAATATGTTTTTATTCTTTAAAGAACAAGTACTCTTGCTTGCGATGTTTTTTGATGCAGGACAATTGTTCAGCTCAAGAGCGATGGTCATGTCATGGATATATAGCTTGCGCCATCATTACCATGCACTAGCATCTGACCGTGCCGTAATGCTCAAAGAACACCGGCGGATTCCATGGATGGGCACACAAGTTTCCGCCACTGTGGTTTGTTGGAATTCAACAACCAGCTGGGATGATCCGCTGGCCGGATTACTGACACAAATCATACGAGATCATTTCTAACCCGCCGAGATTCAACATATTCCAGCAATCCGCTGATTCAACTATATGCCAAGTTATACCACGGTCAAGTATGGAGAATCTCAAGACAACTCCTCGAGTCGTCTTAAGACTCGGGGGCTACAATGACATGACTCAGCAAATTTTGCTAGTTTCAGCAAATTCAAGAACCCCGGGTCAATTGGAGGGAAAAGTAACCCGGCCCCGGAGGCTACTGCCTTATTGGTGAAAATTTAAAGGCCGTCATAAATTTTCGGCTTAAAAAAGTGGCTGGCAATCAGTTAAATCTTTTAAATAAGACCCTGAACTCATTACGGTTAAAACGGCGGTTTGTCATGCGAGGGAAGGCTTACGGATAGCGAGGATGACCCAAGGCTATTAAGCCGCCTTAACTGAAACTTGGTTAAACCTGCCAATTTGCATGATGCTACTCTGAACCCCGTGTACTCTCAATAAGTCAATCCATATGGACCCTGAACTTATCCAGGTTAAAACATCGATTGGGTCAAGTGAGAGCCGGCTTATGAAAAGTGAGGATACTCCAGTGGCTATCATGCTAGTTGCATTGAAGTAAGACTCGAGCTTTGAAAGCCGACATTTTTTATACTCTGTTATCATACACATACATCATCATATATTGCATCATACATTGCATCATCATAGCATGCATCATATGTGCATGGATATACTGGTTTATATGGCAGGAATCGGTTTTCAAGCCGGGTTATATTATTCAAATCTTTAATAGCCAACATGGCTAGATTTTTATTATGGTTGTCAATAACCAGTATTATGATTGAGGTTTTCAAAGACGCTCCAGAGTAATGGCTATTATTTCTTCATTCAAGAGTACCAGCTCACAACAGAGAGCAAGGTTCAATATTGATATGCAAAGCATTCAGCAATATCATCCAGACAGAGGATATGATTTATTCTACAATGGAAGGAATAGTCCCAAGTCACTGCAGGCATACAACCCGACAATTGGGAGCTACATTATTCAATCATGATTATTTCAAATATGGAAGTCCCATGTTGCTGCAAGCATGCACCATGACACTTGGAGGCTAATTCAAAGTCATTTTTACTCGCCTTATTGGAGACCGACTCATCACATCATAATGAGCCGGCCCTTGGGGGATACCAATTGCTCCTGTCAAAAAAAATCAAGGTATACAAGCCTTAATCCATTATATTGAAGGGTCTATTGCTTAGTTGGTAGAGTACAAAGCTCTTAACCTTGTGGTCGTGGGTTCAAGCCACACGATGGGGGCTACAACATATGATGTTATTTTGAATGCAGTATATATAAAGTCCCAGCTCAGTATTATCTTACTGAGCCGGCCCTTGGGGGCTATACGTTGCTGCTCAAGTCTACATGATCATATTTACAAAGTCCCTGCTCATTATTGCATAATGACCCGGCACTTGGTGGCTACACATGGGAAGTTCAAAATGTGCAGTTTATGATTGGCGGCTTACATGAACAACCTGGATTTCTCCAAGTTGCAGCATTTATATTAAAGCAAGTCTTAAGTGAAAGTGCGTTATATCGACTAGAGGGGGGGGGTGAATAGGCGATTTTTATGAAAGTCTTCAAAACGTGAAAGTTTCGAAGACAAACGATAGAAATAAACCTATTACCATGCAGCGGAAGGTAGACTACACTAGGCAAACCATAGTCAAGTATTCAATGAAGTAAGAGCACAATGACTAATAGCAGCAATGTAGTAGGGATCAAGTAGGAAGATATTGTGAAGCCACACCGAACACGCAGTCACTCAGTGAAGACAAAAGATAGTGCAAACATACAATGACTTCACAGGGAGTAACAGTAAGTAAAGGGAAGGGAAGGATGAAACCAGTGACTCGTTGAAGACAATGATTTGTTGGACCAGTTCCAGTTGCTGTGACAACTGTACGTCTGATTAGGGCGGCTAGGTATTTAAACCTAAGGACACATAGTCCCGGACACCAAGTCCTGAACACGCAGCTCAGGACACCCAGTCCTCACCGTATTCCCCTTGAGCTAAGGTCACACAGACCTCGCCCAATCACTCTGGTAAGTCTTCAAGGTAGACTCCCAAACCTTCACAGACTTCGTTCACCGGCGATCCACAATGTCTCTTGGATGCTCAGAACGCGGCGCCTAACCGGCTGGAGGATGCACAGTCCTCAAGTGTAATAAGTCTTCAGATCACATAGACAAGAAGACTTAAGTGATGCCTAATTCTCTTTGGCTCTGGGTGGTTAGGGCTTTATCCTCGCAAGGAATTCTCTCTCAAAGGCTTCGAGGTGGGTTGCTCTCAAACGACAAAAGTCGTACTCTAAATCTGAGCAGCCAACCGTTTATGGTTGTACGTGGTGGGCTATTTATAGCCACTAGGCAACCCGATCTGATTTGTCCGAAATGACCCTGGGTCACTAAGGAACTGACACGTGTTCCAACGGTCAGATTTCAAACTCACACGGCAACTTTACTTGGGCTACAAGCAAAGCTGACTTGTCCGACTCTGGACAAGATTTGCTCTCATAGTCTTCACTCGAAGACATAGGTTTTGTTTAAGCATCACTTGAGTCATTCTGACTGGTTCTCTTGGACCCCACTTAATAGTACGGTGGTTCCTATGACTCAACAAAGAAGAAAAAGAACTATGAAAGATCTAAGTCTTCGATCTCCATAGGCTTCATGCGGTGTCTTCTCTTGTCATAGTCTTCAATGTGAATATCTTCATATACCACCTTTGACATCAATGTCTTCATACATTTTTAGGGGTCATCTCTGGTAGGAAAACCGAATCAATGAGGGACTTCTACCTGTGTTATCCTGCAATTCTCACAAACACATTAGTCCCTCAACTAGGTTTGTCGTCAATACTCCAAAACTAACTAGGGGTGGCACTAGATGCACTTACAATCTCCCCCTTTTTGGTGATTGATGATAAACTAGTTGAAGTTTTCAACGGGGAATATAATATGTGAAATTGTAAAGGATAAGGAATTGTCTTCATAAGTTGCAATGGCTCCCCTTGAAGATGTGCATATAAGTAATTTGCTTTTGGAATGTAAATGCACATGGCAGGTTGTGCTTGTGGAGATCCACTTCAACTTATGACGACAATCCACTATGCATGTGAAGGTATGTGAAGATAATGACATGCATAATGGAAAATGGACGTCTGCAACATGATCTAAGTGCGGAATTTATCGTCGCACATGCGGAATTTATCATCGCAACACAAGGTGGAAAATAAGTAGCAGACGACCATCGAGTTTAAGTGTTACAACTCAAAGAACCAAATGTATCAAAATGGGAGTTGTAAACACGAAGCAAAATATAAAGCACCCGCCCATATGGACCCGCTTGAAGACTATCAAACTCATATGCTTCTCCCCCTTTTGTCAGTAATGACCAAAAAAGGTTCGAAGACATAGAGCATCTACTCGTTCCCATGAAGAGTAGGTGAAGCAGCAGGGTCGTCAGTGGTGTTTGGCGGTGCAAAAGTACTTGGAGCAGTGTTAATGCGTGTTGAAGGAGGTGGCGGTGAAGTAGCATCGTCTTCATCCTTGATCACTCTGGCATTCACAGTTGCAGCAGAGGAAAAGAACTCAGAGTCTTCAAGGGATGGAGTTCGTCGCAGCACTGCCCTTCGAGGAGGTGTGGAGTCAAACTTGAACCGCTCAGAAAAGCCATCCTCTTGAAGATCATCTTCAGAACACAGCAGCGGCAGCCCTTTCCATGTGCGTCGAGAGGTTTCATGAGTAACAAAGGCATTCTTGGTGGCAAGATTGTGAATGCGATTAACATCCACCAAGAGGCTTTGCATTTGACGCTTCAGCCAGTCATGATGCCTATCCTGTTTCTGATGAAGAGCCACCAGAAGCTCTCGGTCATTGAGACACGAGTGCGCTTCTTGGGTCATTGGGCAATGGTGCTATCAGTGGCTTCAGTGAGAGCAGGATGCGGTGCACGTGTAGTGCCAGCCAAAGGATACACACGAGTTACTGCTTCAATGCCTTCAACGTTCTGAGAAAAACTTTGATGCTCTGCATTCTGAAGACTTAGAGGTTCCTTGGCAGGCTCAGGATAGATGGCTTCAATAGACATATCCACATCAGGCAAAAAGATCCGATGATTGCGGGCAGAGGGCTGATATGAGATAGCGGAGTGAAGTTTGATCAGCCGCATCACCCAAGGGGCGTAGAACTTCAAACCAAACAGATCAGAGCCAGATGCAGCAAGTTGGCGAATGAAGAAATCTTATGTATTGAAGCATTTTCCATGAAGAATATAGAAGACCAGAGTCTTCATTGCACCTTCCAGCTTGGTATGGGGAGAATGTCCTTTGATTGGCCAGAGAGTTTGCCTTATGATGTGATAGATGGTCCTTGGCAGATGCTCAAGGTCTTCAACGAAGAACTCCATGGGATAAGCAACATCTTGGGGCAATGGCTTCATCATACTGAGCATCTGACTCATATTAGGTTCAGTCTTCTGAAAGATGCTCTCAACAGCTTCATTATGAAGCTGACAGCCATGCTCGTAGAGATCGCCAGGAGTGGGCAAACCAGTGAGCTCAATGATGTCAAAGGCTTTGGCTTCATGATGAACGTTTCCTGTCATCCACTCCAGGACCCAAGTCTTCGGATCTCTGTTATACCCGTGGATGTGAAGTGTGGCATAGAATTGGAGCAGCAACTCTTCATTCCAATGCTCTTGGTCAGTGACGAACGGCAGCAGTCCAACCTCTTTGAAGAAATCCAGAGCTTCTTCCAGACAGGGCAGACTAGCTATTGCTTCAATGTCAAGGCACTTGTGTGGGAAGATGCGACCTTGGTTGTAAAGAACGCATGAGTAATAGCTTCGCTGCGGATAGCTCAAGAACCGATCAGATGTTATTCTTTCCCTTGAGTAGGGGTTCCTGGAGCTATTGAAGAATGTGTTGTCTGCTCTGAAGCCATTGATATTGAAGGAGCCAGGTGCTGATGCAGGACCTGGGAACCTGGGCAATCTTGGGATTGGCTTCTGTACCTGAGGCATGTGCTCAACATGATAGTCGGACTGGGGACTGGCAGCAGACGCAGGAACAGAAGCAGCGGGATCAGTGGCTTCGCTGACTTCTGGTGCTTTTGTTGGTGAGGGCACCACATTAGCTTCAGCCATGACAGCGTCAGTGGCTTCAGTGGTGTTGGGGGTGGCAGCCTCAAGATTTTCAACCTCCATTTGATGAGCTGGAGGGTCGGTCACGATCACGTTCTCCTCGAGAACCGCTTCTTGGTGGGACAGGGGAGTAGCAACTTGTGGGACTTCTTCTTCAGCGGCTGATGCAGCCGGATTGTCTTCAGCAGTTTTATCTTCAGACGCAGATACTTGAGGCCTTGGACCTTTGTGAAGCCTGCGCAATGTGGGCGACGCCTGTGGAGTTGGTGTTGGCTGGGCCTCAAAGTCTTCTTCCTCTTGTGGGCGATCAGCCCATGAAGCATCCTGTGCAATTGGCGTTAGTGGACGACCAATGCTTATGAGTTCGTTGTTTGTTAGCACAGGCGATGATACCTGTTGGTGCTCTAGCTGAGGAAGGACTACATCATCTTTAACATGGTCATGGTGACCAATGTCTTCGGCAGTGATGGGATCAGCTGCTGGAAAGTCTTCGGCTTCATGAGCCTCTGTGAAAGCAGGCTCATGGACAGTCAGTTGACGGTCTTGTGGATCAGCGTCAGGGTGAACCATGGAAATGGGTTCAACAACCAAGGGCTCTGTGGGAGCAACCCGTTCCTTCTTGGTCTTTCTTTTCTTCTTGGCAGGGGCAGTAGCAGAGGCTTCAGGATGTTTTCTCTTCCTTGCTTCAGCCTCAGCAGTCCTGGTCTTCTTCAGTTCTGAAGCGGTTGGCCTGGCCTTTGGCTTCGGGCCAGTCATGCTAGTTGGGAAGACAATGGGATCTGCTGCTTGCCTTAGTGCTCCAGGTTCAGCCATAGCGGGCTTCTTCTTCTTCTTGGCAGCCATCCTGGGGTCGATGCCAGGACACCCAAGGGCCTTGCGCTTCTTAGCCTCATTATAGGCTTGCACACACCTGTCAGCCAGGACCTTCATGCGCTCACGAGAACCCTGAGCTTCTGTACATTTCTTGAGAAAGGCTTCCTTGAGCTTGTGCAGCATAAGCTTGAAGTTCTTCACGTCTTGCACGCTGAGCTTGGCCATATGCTTCTTGAACTGAGATTTCTCAATGTCAATCTTCTGCTTCAGTTCAACAATGCGCTGGGCGATGACTAACTCTGAAGCAATGGCGCCATGGAAGGCGACACTGAGGCCAATGGGTAGTTGGAGATCTTCGAAACTGATGTTTGGCGTGTCAAACCACTCATCAATGAAGTTGTGGATGATTGTTACATCAAAGAGCGGCAGATTATTGAAGATTTCTGCTTATTCTTTGCTCTTGATGAGTTGCTCAAGAGCGTCATCTGCAAGATCTTCATCACTTGATAGATCAATGGCATCATTGCGCAGAATGGCAGCAGCAGTCAGCTCTTGGCCGGTGTGTGGCAGAGGCATCTTGACCTTCTGGGGCTTGGAGATGCGTGACAAATCTTCAGACTGCACACTGTCTTCAGGAGGTGCAGTTGCCAGTGGCTTCGCCCGTGAGATTTTTGGTGAAGGGGCAGGCTTTGAAGCTTTAGGCTTCTTCAACTTCTTTGGCTTCGACGCTGCAGGCGCTTCATCTGATTCAACGTCACCTGCAGGCTCATCCACGGCTGTGCCTTGAACCAAGATGTGGGTGATGAGACCTTCAAGGTTGTAGAAAGGACCGACGATATTGGGTTCTGCATCCCGTGTGCCGTCAGCCCTTGGAGCAGAAGGACCAGGGTTGAAGTCTAGTCCCAATGTCTTCTTATTCTGCTTCGTTGAGTTCTGGGCAAACTGAAAGTTGCGCTTGAACAGAATGTCGTCACGACACCATAGCAGTGACGATGGGTCAGCATCCGCAGGCTGTGGTCCACGGACCATGCAGGGATAGAAGCCTTGTTCAATGGCTTCATCTCTGGTCTTGGGTTGAAGATTTTTGTAGAGGATGTCTCCCCATGGTCGCTTGATGGCATTCTTTTCAGCATATTCCTTTGTCACAAATCTGTACTTGAACCACTGTTCTGCCCAATAGCGTCGAATCCATTGGATTCGTGTTTTGCGCTGATTGTAATCCTCTTCGGGATCTGTTTTGTATAGTTCTGAGAGGTCATCCGGCAGATCTCTGGATGTTTCTCCACGACGCTTTCTGCCACCCTTCCTTGCTGATTTCTCTGAAGCCATGAACTTTAAAATGAAAGGCTTCAATATGTTCAAAGGCTTCAAAGGCTTTCGCTTGCTGGACAGACAGGAACTGGCTTCAGGAGAATTTATATGATGCTGTAAGAATTCTGCAAATGAATGCAGACTATGAGAACCAAGGGATTCTCCCACGGACATGTACCTGTGATAGCATTAAGGTGCGAGGGAAGGGGAAGAGGTCATATGCATTCTCAGAAGATTTTGAATATAAATCAGTTTAGAAGACATTGACCTCATCGTGCGAAGACATTCACTCATAGATAAGGAGTTGGTTCCAGATTTGTACGAATCCAAAGATCAGTACAAGTGAGGAATCTAACTACTTTGTGAAGCATAAGTGAATATACTAGGCATGTTATGAGATGCAGTATGAAAGGGATCCAACTTGTGTGAATAGAAACTGCTTGTGGTAGAAAGTGACAAAGCCATAGGATCAAAGGGGCCGTAAAATGGAAGTTTTATTTACCACACTAAGAACTGCTAGATGGAGTGGAAGAGGAGGCCGAGCAGTTCGATCTTCCGTGCCCTAACTTGGCGACGGAGGACACCTACGGCGACGGCTGAGAGGACGATGTCCGCGGTTGGCATGAAGACAGCGTCAGAGAGGTTGCGGCAGTGAAGCGCTTCGTCGCCGGCATCGTCGAGGGCTAGCGGTGGCGCTAGGGTTCGTGCGGGAGTGGAAGAAGAGATAATGACCGCTGTGAAGTGTATATTTATAGGTACAGGGGCGGCACTGCGTTATTACACAGGTGCTCCTGGCGATTTGCATCTGAGGAACACGTGGCCATCATGCAGCATATTGGGGTTTGTTCCACGTCCCATGCACGCCTGGATTGTCGGGTGGTCGTTCCTACTTCTCCGAGTTCATGTGGAGGAATGAGCATTGAAAACAGACTTAATGTTTGTCTCTGTATCTTCTGCTGACAAGGACGCAGAGAAGACATTCGACAGTTTCAATAGAATGCATATGATTTGGAGAGATAGAGTTTGAGATACAAAGCACACAAAGGTTAGGGTCCGATCACATTCACTTAGTTCAAAAGATTCAACAAGAAGACATAGCTATAAGTGAATGTTGTAGAGGACAGAACACTAGTATATATATATAATCAACATATTGAAGATAATCATGAAAACATGTTGAGATCGAAGCCAAACCAAATGTGAAGACATAGCAAGGTAATGCCATGAGTGAAACACTTCAAATAGAACATTTGGTGGTGGCGTTACCCACCGTATAGGAAGTATTAGACCCAGACACGGCGCACAATTATCGTGGCGCTCTGAAGTCAAATTCCACATTAATGTATTCACACTTAGAATATGTCTTCATTGATTGAAGATATACTTTACTTCGTGTGTTGCACATCTAAGTCATCAATATGCATAAGGGTTAGGATGTGTGCCTGATCACATGACATTTGAGGATTCCAGGATATTTAGCTCACACCGTAACTTGCAGAATCTCTTCTCATCCAAGGGCTTGGTGAAGATATCTGCCAATTGCTCTTCAGTGTTGACGTGTATGATATCAATATCTTCCTTCACAACATGATCTCTGATAAAGTGATGATGAATTTCAATGTGCTTTGTCTTCGAGTGCTGAACTGGGTTGTTGGCAATCTTGATGGTGCTTTCGTTGTCGCAGTAGAGTGGCACTTGCTTCAGATGAATGCCATAGTCCTTGAGTGTTTGCTTCATCCACAGAAGCTGAGCGCAGCAAGATCCAACAGCAATGTATTCAGATTCAGCAGTGGAGAGAGATACACAGTTCTGCTTCTTAGAAGACCAACATACAAGTGATCGTCCCAGAAAGTGACATGTGCCTGATGTAGACTTGCGATCCACTTTGTCACCAGCATAATCAGCATCCGAGAATCCAACCAGATCAAACTCTGAGCCCTTTGGATACCATAATCCTAGAGTTGGGGTGTGAGCCAAATATCGAAGAATTCACTTCACAGCTAAGTGATGCGACTCCTTTGGTGCCGCTTGAAATCGAGCACACATGCAAACACTAAGCATAATATCTGGCCTAGATGCACATAGATAAAGCAAAGAACCAATCATGGAGTGATATACCTTTTGATCGAACTCTTTACCATTGTCGTCAGGACCCAGATGATGCTTGGCTGGCATTGGCATCGTGAAGCCTTTGCAATCTTGCATACCGAACTTCTTCAGGCAATCTTTGAGATACTTATCTTGAGATATGAAGATGCCGTTGCGTTGCTGTCGTATTTGAAGACCGAGAAAGAACTTCAGCTCTCCCATCATAGACATTTGATATTGCTCTTGCATCATATATCCAAACTCTTCATTGTACTTCTGATTGGTGCAGCCGAAGATAATGTCATCCACATATATTTGGCACACAAATAGTTCACCATCATATGTCTTCGTGAAGAGAGTGGGGTCGAGGGAACCAGGTATGAAGCCTTTTCTCATCAGGAAGTATTTGAGTGTGTCATACCAGGCCCGAGGGGCTTGTTTGAGGCCATACAGTGCCTTGTTGAGCTTGTATACCATGTCAGGATGTTTTGGATCTTCAAAGCCAGGCGGTTGTGCAACATACACTTCTTCTTGAATCTTGCCATTGAGAAAGGCGCTCTTCACATCCATTTGATATAGAAGTATGTTGTGATGATTGGCATAGGCCAGCAGTATGCGTATGGCTTCAAGTCTAGCCACAGGAGCAAATGTTTCATCAAAGTCAATGCCTTCCACTTGAGTATATCCTTGAGCAACGAGACGAGCTTTGTTTCTGACAACTTGACCATGCTCATCTTGCTTGTTGTGGTATATCCATTTTGTCCTATTACGTTGTGCTTCCAAGGATCAGGACGCTTAACCAGTTCCCATACATTATTCAGCTCAAACTGTTTAAGCTCTTCTTGCATAGCTTGAATCCATTCAGGTTCCATGAAGGCTTCTTCCACTTTCTTGGATTCTGTTATTGAGATGAATGCGAAGTGCCCACAGAAATTTGCCAGCTGAGTTGCCCTTGATCGAGTGAGCGGACTAGGTGCATTGATGCTGTCAATTATTCTCTCAATCTGCACTTCATTGGCAACACGAGGATGAACAGGGCGAAGATTTTGCTCTTGCTGATCATTGTCGTTGTTAGAGGGAATGTCTTCAGGTTGGTCTGGTGCAGAGATGATAAGTTCCTCTTCAGGATGAGCTTCAGAAGGTATGATTTCTCCAGTTCCCATTAGCTTGATTGATTCACTGGATGGAACTTCATCTAGCACATTTGGCAGGTGCTCTCTTTGTGAACCGTTAGTCTCATCGAACCGCACATCCACTATTTCAACCACTCTATAATGAAAGAGATTGAAGACTCTGTAGGAGTGCGAATCCTTTCCATATCCAAGCATAAAACCCTCATGTGCTTTTGGTGCAAACTTTGAAGTGTGATGTGGGTCCTTGATCCAGCACCTGGCGCCAAATACTCTGAAGTAACTGACATTTGGCTTCTTGCTAGTAAGGAGCTCATAAGATGTCTTGTTCAGAAGCTTATGAAGATAAACACGATTGATTGTATGGCATGCAGTATCAATGGCTTCAGGCCAGAATTTTCTTGGAGTCTTGTATTCATCTAGCATCGTTCTGGCCATCTCAATGAGTGTTCTGTTCTTGCGTTCGACGACGCCATTCTGCTGTGGCGTGTACGGGGCTGAGAATTCATGTGTGATGCCCAAGGTATCAAGATATGTATCAAGGCCAGTGTTCTTGAATTCAGTGCCATTGTCACTTCTGATGTGCTTTATCTTGGCGCCAAAGTTGTTCATTGCTCGATTGGTGAAGCGTCTGAAGACATCCTGCACTTCAGTCTTGTAAAGGATTATGTGCACCCAAGTATATCTAGAATAATCATCAACAATGACAAAGCCATAGAGACAAGCAGTAGTGGTAAGAGTTGAGTAATGAGTGGGACCGAACAGATCCATGTGAAGCAGTTCGAAGGGTCGAGTAGTAGTCATGATTGTCTTCGAGGGATGTTTGGCCCTCGTCATCTTTCCTGCTTCACAGGCACCGCATAAGTGATCTTTCTTGAACTTGACGCCCTCGATGCCTATGACATGCTTCTTCTTTGCAAGGGTGTGGAGGTTCCTCATGCCAGCATGCCCAAGCCTCCGATGCCAGAGCCAGCATTCTGAAGCTTTTGCTAGAAGACATACGGCCAGTTGTGGTCCTACTGAGAAATTTACCACATACAAATCATCTTTCCGATACCCTTCAAACACTAGAGACTTGTCAGATTCCATTAGAACAAGGCAACGATATTTTCCAAATATTATGATCATGTTCAAATCGCAAAGCATTGAGACAGACATTAAGTTGAAGCCAAGGGATTCAACAAGCATGACTTTATCCATGTGTTGATCCTTTGAGATTGCAACTCTACCTAGACCCAATACCTTACTTTTACCAGTGTCAGCAAATGTGATGTGGCTCTTGTCGGATGGACGTAAGGTTGAGTCCATAAGAAGGCTTCTTTTGCCAGTCATGTGATTTGTACACCCACTATCAATAATCCATTCTGTAGATGTTGGTGTCGTACCCTACAGTGCAGTTAGGGGGATAGACTTCACGAAGGGAATTGTGAAGCAAAAACATTTGATGAACCAGTGGGTTATGAAAGCTTAGATCCAGATTAGGACTGATAGGGAGAGTAGCAAGCGATTCTGGAACGAAGTACATAGTAAGACCATTCGGGCATTTGATCTTGCGCCCTACAAGATGTTTAAGGTCCCCAGCAATAGCGTCAGAAGATTTTGGTTTTCTGCTGGAGACCTTTCCCTGCAGAAGAGAATTAAGCCTTCTTAACCACCCACATCTTCAAGGGTGGCTTAGAAGTGATAAGTCTAAGTGCAGCGTCTGAAAACTTTGGCTTTGGAGCCCTAGCAAAAAGTCTTGCAGGCGGACAATAATACTCATAAGAATAAGCAGAATAGTTTTTGGTCTTATGAACATGGCGGTTCGATGAACCGCGCTCATATTCATAGGCCCGAGTATGGTTTCCCTGCAAAACATTTGCGTTAGTGCGACTCAGGTGAGTTCTCTGTCTGTATGAAGCCTTTGGGCCGTATGAAGCCTGTGGTCTGGGGTTTGTCTTCTTCATATGTGGTGTCATGATGACATTCACAGGAAGATTTTCCAAACACCTTTTGGGCACCCAGATCTTCTTCATAGGCAGTCCATTTCTGCAGTTAGTACCGATGTACCTGGCAAACACTTCACCATTCTGATTCTTAAACAGTTTATAGTTTGCATCAAAGGATTCATCAATGACAATGGGGTTAGCACAAGTGAAGCCAGATAGACTGGATGGATCTGCTGAAGGTTCCTTTGCAGCAACCCATGTGGTTTTGGGATACTGCTCAGGTTTCCAGTAAGAGCCATCAGCATTCATTTTCCTTATGAACCCAACACCCTCTTTCCTCGGGTTTCGGTTCAGAATCTGCCTTTTGAGGACATCACATAGTGTTTGATGCCCTTTAAGACTTTTGTACATCCCTGTTTCAAGCAATGTCTTCAATCTAGCATTCTCATCAGCAATAGCAGCGGTATCCTCAGCAGAGGGGTTAGTTACCACATCAACAGTTGAAGATATTGCAACAGTAGCAGCAGTGGAACATTCAGCAACAGAAGTAGCATTATCACGCTCAATGCATTTAAGACATGGTTGTTCAAATCCTTCCTGAGCGGAACTGATCTGTTCCGCGCGAAGTGACTCGTTTTCCTTTTGAAGATCTTCATGAGCCGCTCTCAATTTCTCAAGATCTTGCTTACTTTGAAGATAATCATAGGAAAGCTTTTCATGAGTTGTTGAGAGCATTTCATGATGACTTTCAAGTTCATCATACTTAACGTGAAGATTTTTTATGTCTTCAATTAAGGACTCAAATCGAGTCATTTCAGCGCCCAACAGATCATCGCTTTTGTCTAACAGTTTTTGAATATGTTCCATGGCTTTCTGTTGTTTAGTTGCAATTTTAGCAAGTGTTTTGTAGCTGGGTCTTGAATCACAATCAGAGTCATCATCACTAGATGTTTGATAGTGAGTAGTGCGTGTGTTTACCTTGGCACCGCGTGCCATGAAGCAGTAGGTAGGAGCAGAGTAGTCCTTGTCATTTGCATCAGTATCGGTGGTGAAGTCATTGTCTTCAGTGTTGAAGATGGACTTGGCAACGTATGCTGTAGCCAGACTTGCAACGCCAGAATCGGACTCCTCCTCAGACTCCACCTCCGCCTCCTCAGAAGCGGACTCCTCCTCTGAATCCATTTCCTTGCCAACAAACGCACGTGCCTTGCCAGATGAGCTCTTCTTGTGTGATGAAGACTTTGAGGAAGACTTGGAAGAGGACTTTGAGTATTTCTTCTTCTTCTTGTCGTCAGAGTCATATTCCTTGCTCTTCTTCTTCTTTCTGTTCTCATTGTCGCACTGCGGACACTCAGAGATGAAGTGGCCAGTTTTCTTGCACTTGTGACATGTTTTCTTCTTGTAGTCATGAGCAGAAGCTTCATCATTCCTTGAGCTTGATCGTGAAGACTTTCTGAAGCCTTTCTTCTTGGTGAATCTTTGGAACTTCTTCACAAGCATAGCAAGTTCCTTTCCAATGTCTTCAGGATCATCAGAACTGTTGTCAGATTCTTCTTCAGATGAGGAGACAGCTTTTGCCTTCAAGGCACGAGTTCGCCCATAGTTTGGACCGTAGATATCTCTTTTCTCAGAAAGCTGAAACTCATGTGTGTTGAGCCTCTCAAGTATGTCGGACGGATCGAGTGTCTTGAAATCAGGTCATTCTTGTATCATCAGGGCTAGGGTGTCAAACAAACTGTCAAGTGATCTCAGTAGTGTCTTGACGACTTCATGCTTGGTGATCTCAGTAGCGCTGAGGGCTTCAAGCTCATTTGTGATGTCAGTGAGTCGGTCAAATGTGAGCTGGACATTCTCATTGTCATTTCGCTTGAAGCGGTTGAAGAGGTTGCGAAGGACACTGATTCTCTGATCTCTCTGGGTTGAGACGCCTTCATTGACCTTGGAGAGCCAGTCCCAGACCAGCTTAGATGTTTCCAAAGCACTCACACGGCCATACTGTCCTTTGGTCAGATGACCACAGATGATATTCTTGGCAGTAGAGTCCAGTTGAACGAACTTCTTGACATCAGCAGCAGTGACACCTTCTCCAGCCTTGGGAATGCCGTTCTTGACGACATACCATAGGTCGTCGTCAATGGCTTCAAGATGCATGCGCATCTTATTCTTCCAGTAGGGATATTCAGTTCCATCGAAGACGGGGCACGCAGCGGAGAATTTAATTATCCCTGCAGTCGACATAGCTAAAACTCCAGGTGGTTAAACCGAATCACACAGAACAAGGGAGCACCTTGCTCTGATACCAATTGAAAGTGCGTTATATCGACTAGAGGGGGGTGAATAGGCGATTTTTATGAAATTCTTCAAAACGTGAAAGTTTCGAAGACAAGCGATAGAAATAAACCTATTACCATGCAGCGGAAGGTAGACTACACTAGGAAAACCATAGTCAAGTATTCAATGAAGTGAGAGCACAATGACTAATAGCAGCAATGTAGTAGGGATCAAGTAGGAAGATATTGTGAAGCCACACCGAACACGCAGTCACTCAGTGAAGACAAAAGATAGTGCAAACATACAATGACTTCACAGGGAGTAACAGTAAGTAAAGGGAAGGGAAGGATGAAACCAGTGACTCGTTGAAGACAATGATTTGTTGGACCAGTTCCAGTTGCTGTGACAACTATACGTCTGGTTAGGGCGGCTAGGTATTTAAACCTAAGGACACACAGTCCCGGACACCCAGTCCTGAACACGCATCTCAGGACACCCAGTCCTCACCGTATTCCCCTTGAGCTAAGGTCACACAGACCTCGCCCAATCACTCTGGTAAGTCTTCAAGGTAGACTCCCAAACCTTCACAGACTTCGTTCACCGGCGATCCACAATGTCTCTTGGATGCTCAGAACGCGACGCCTAACCGGCTGGAGGATGCACAGTCCTTAAGTGTAATAAGTCTTCAGATCACACAGACAAGAAGACTTAAGTGATGCCTAATTCTCTTTGGCTCTGGGTGGTTAGGACTTTATCCTCGCAAGGAATTCTCTCTCAA
Source organism: Triticum aestivum (assembly GCF_018294505.1). Classification (NCBI taxonomy): domain Eukaryota; kingdom Viridiplantae; phylum Streptophyta; class Magnoliopsida; order Poales; family Poaceae; genus Triticum; species Triticum aestivum. The sequence continues at coordinate 426,579,053 of NC_057806.1, read as the reverse complement.
AGGCTTCGAGGTGGGTTGCTCTCAAATGACAAAAGCCGTACTCTAAATCTGAGCAGCCAACCGTTTATGGTTGTAGGGGGTGGGCTATTTATGGCCACTAGGCAACCCGACCTGATTTGTCCAAAATGACCCTGGGTCACTAGGGAACTGACACATGTTCCAATGGTCAGATTTCAAACTCACACGGCAACTTTACTTGGGCTACAAGCAAAGCTGACTTGTCCGACTCTGGACAAGATTTGATCTCATAGTCTTCACTCGAAGACATAGGTTTTGTTTAAGCATCACTTGAGTCATTCTGACTGGTTCTCTTGGACCCCACTTAACAGTACGGTGGTTCCTATGACTCAACAAAGAAGAAAAAGAACTATGAAAGATCTAAGTCTTCGATCTCCATAGGCTTCATGCGGTGTCTTCTCTTGTCATAGTCTTCAATGTGAATATCTTCATATACCACCTTTGACATCAATGTCTTCATACATTTTTAGGGGTCATCTCTGGTAGGAAAACCGAATCAATGAGGGACTTCTACCTGTGTTATCCTGCAATTCTCACAAACACATTAGTCCCTCAACTAGGTTTGTCGTCAATACTCCAAAACCAACTAGGGGTGGCACTAGATGCACTTACATTAAGCTATCACTATGTTCTCCTCTTAAGACTTGGGGGCTATAGGTAATATGCATATAAAGGAGGAATGTCTTCAAAATCTCAGTTTTGAGCAAATCAGGAAGATCAATTGTATGAGCCGGCGTTGGCAGCAATCATGACCCGGTATCTATAACGGTCATGACCTGGTGCCATCAAATATTTACAAACCGGCAATTTTGGTAATGATAAACCGGCAAGTTCTACATCTTCAAGCCGGCTGAAAATCAGATGAGTATTTCAAGGCCAATATTTTTGTTAAGCATTGGGAGCTGAATCAAATGAATTATTCTTCACAATATTTTTCTGTGAGAAGACAATGTCAGCAAATCGATTATGAGGTTGGCCTATTAACCTGGATTTTCTAGAAGAAGGAAATGTCAAGGACTTAAGGATGATCAGGATCAGTTTAACATGGATAAATCCAAATTAAACTGGGGGCTAATGTCGGGGATATACCCCGCGGTATGACCCGGTCGGAGATATGACTCGGCGAGGAATTGGTGTTTCATTGGTAAACCGCCCGAGCCTCGTGACTCATTGGTGACCCAGCAGATTGTAAGCCGACGAACAATTATAAGCCGGCAGATTGTAAGCCGGCGGATAGTTATAACCCGACAGACAGTTATAACCCGGCAGGCATTTATAACTCAGCAGACGGTTATAACCCGGCAGACAGATCGTAACCCAGCAAGTACTTAGCCATGAAAATGAGTCGCCTGGAGTTAACGAGCCCAAGACGTTAAGAAGCCCATGGTGAGAAGCCTGTGATGAGAAGTCCATGGTCAGATGTCAGAATAGGTTAAGTCCTAATCTGAGTTGGACTCTACATGTAACCCGCCCCTTCAACTTATATAAGGAGGGGCGGGGCACCCCGAGAGGGAGAGGCTTTTCTAGACGTCTCAATAGACAGGTCTCAATAGACAAGTCTTAGACAACATCAAAGTAGATGCTCTCGAGATAGAGGTAACGAAATATCGCCCTTGTAACCGAGATCGTCATCATCATCAATATGAATCAAGCAGGATGTAGGCTTTTACCTCCACAAAGAGGGGCCGAACCTGGGTAAAAACATCGTGTCTCCCATCCCACTCAACCCCTCTCAAGCTACCACATAGATGTGTTGGCCTCACGACTAAGTCCTCGCACTAAGGACATCTGCCATGACAAATCCACGACAGTAGGCACGCCCATGTGGCTTGTGGGCCCCTTGTTCCTCCGTTTGACCTAATTCCGACTCTATAAATTCTCTAAAATTGGGAAACCAACAGAGAGCCACCCAAAATACTTTTTTCGCGCCGCAAGCTTCTGTTCTTTGCGAGATCCCATCTTGTACATCAACCTTGCTGCCCTTCCAATGATGTGTGAGTAGTTTACCATAGACCTATGGGTCCATAGCTAGTAGCTAGATGGCTTCTTCTCTCTCTCTCTCTCTCTTGATCTTCAATACAATGTTCTACTCGATGTTCTTGGAGATCTAATCGATGTAATCTTATTTTGTGGTGTGTTTGTTGGGATCCGATGAATTGTGGGTTTATGATCGGATTATCCAAGAATGTTATTCGAGTCTTCTATGAACTCTTTTTGCATGATTATTGTAGCTTTGTATTTCTCTCCGATCTATCCATTTGGTTTGGCCAACTAGATTGATTTATCTTGTAATGGGAGAGGTGCTTTGTGATGGGTTTAATCTTGCAGTGATCTATATCCCAGTGGCAGAAAGGGACAAGACACGTATTGTATTGTTTCCATTGAGGATAAAACGATGGGGTTAATTAATATTGATTGGATTTACTCTGTCTATATACATCATGTCATCTTTCTTAAGACGTTACTCCGTTCTTTGTGAACTTAGTACTCTAGATGCATGCTGGATAGTGGTCGATGTGTGGAGTAATAGTAGTAGATGCAGGCAGGAGTCAGTCTGCTTGTCGCGGACGTGATGCCTATATACATGATCATTTCCTTGGATATCGTCATACCTATGCGCTTTTCTATCGATTGCCCAACATTAATTTGTTTACCCATTGTATGCTTTTTGTTCGAGAGAGATGCCTCTAGTGAAAAGTATACCCCCCGGGTCTATATTTATCATATATTAAAGTCCAAAATACTTTGCTGCAATTTATTTACTTTTATTTTATTTTGTGTTTCTGTTTATCTATCTATCACTATGAGATTTTATCGTTGCAATTAACCGCCAAGAGATTGACAACCCCTTGTTTGCGTTGGGTGCAAGTATTTGTTATTTTGTGTGTAGTTAGTGTTCACTAAGTGTTGCGTGGTTCTCCAACTGGATTGATAACCTTGGTTCCTAACTGAGGGAAATACTTATCTCTACTGTACCGCATCATCCTCTTTTATTCGTGGAAATCCCAACGCAATTCACAAGTAGCAGGAAGAAATTCTAGGGCCGTTGCCTGATACGTCTGCAACATATCTATATTTTTTTATTGTTCCATGCTGTTATATTATCATTCTTGGATGTTTTACAATCATTTTATAGCAACATTATATCATTTTTGGGACTAACCTATTTACTTAGTGCCCAATGCCAGTTGTTGTTTTTTGCTTGTTTTTTACTTCATAGAAAATCAATACCAAATGGAGTCCAAGTGCAGCGAAACTTTTTGGAGATTTTTTCTAGACTAGAAGACACCTGTTGGGCCAAAGAAGTACCAGAGGGGGGCTCCGAGGGGAGCACAGCCCACTTGGGCACACCTGGATGCCCATATTGGTTCCCACATATTCCACGAAGAACTTTATCGGATGAACCATGATGTCAAGGACTCAATTAATCATGTATACAATTCCCTTTGTCCGGGGATATGTTACTAGCCCGAGATTTGATCGTCGATATCTCCATACCTAGTTCAATCTCGTTACCGGCAAGTCTCTTTACTCATTTTATAATATAAGGTCCCGTGACCAAACTCATTAGTCACATCCTTGCAAGCTTCTTGTGGTGTTGTATTACGGAGAGGGCCCAGAGATATCTCTCCATCGCATGGAGCGACAGATCCCAGTCTTGATCCATGCAACCCAACAAAGACCTTCGGTGATACCTGTAGAGCACCTTTATCATCACCCAGTTATGAAGTGACATTTGATAGCACACAAAGTATTCCTCCGGTATCCGGGAGTGTGATGGTCTAAGGAATTGATACTTGACATGAAGAAAGTTGTAGCAAATAACTAGACGTTTTGATGCTAAGCTTACAGTTGGGTCTATCCATCACATCATTCTCCTAATGATGTGATCCTGTTATCAAATGACAACTCATGTCCATGGTTAGGAAACCTTAACCATCTTTGATCAACAAGCTAGTCTAGTAGAGGCTTACTAGGGACACAGTGTAGTTTATATATTCACACATATATTTAAGTTTCCGGTCAATAAAATTCTAGCATGAATAATAAACATTTATCATGAACGATAAATATGGTAATAGCCAATATTGCCTCTAGGGAATATTTCCAACAATTCATTATTAGAGCATTCTCCCAAGTGAGGAAATAAAAAAAGGCCAAAAAGAGACAAAAAAGAGAGGCCAAAAAGAGCCCAACACAAAAAGAGAAAAAGGAAGAAGTAGTAAAAGAGAGAAGGGGAAATGTTACTATCTTTTTCCACACTTGAGCTTCAAAGTAGCACCATGTTTTTCATATAGAGAGTCTCCTATGTAGTCACTTTCATATAACTAGTGGGACTTTTTCATTATAGAACTTGGCTTCTATATTCCAATGATGGGCTTCTTCAAATGCCCGAGGTCTTCATTAGCAAGTAGGTTGGATGCACACCCGGTTAGTTTTATTTTTGAGCTTTCATACACTTACAGCTCTTCGTGCATATGTTGCATGGCAATCCCTACTCATTGCGTTGACATCAATTGATGGGCATCTCCATATCTCATTGATTAGCCTCGTCGATGTGAGACTTTCTCCTTTTTTGTCTTCTCCATATTAATCTCTACCACCATACTCTATTCCACCCATAGTGTTATATCCATGGCTGCGCTAATGTATTGTGTGAGGGTTGAAAAGGCTGAAGCGCGTTAAAAAGTATGGACCAATCGCTTGGCTAACATCGGGGTAGTGCATGATTTCACTTTTGTGTTAAGATGGAGCATGACAAGGCTATATGATTCTGTAGGAATAACGTTCTTCAACATTGATATTTTGAAAGGCATAATTGTTTGTTGGTATGCCTGAGTATTGATGTCTTTATGTCAAATTATAGACTATTGCCTTGAGTCATTCGGATCTAAATATCCATGCCATAAAAGAAATATTACATGATGAACATGTTAGGCAGCATTCCACATCAAAAATTATGTTTTTATCATTTACCTATGATGACCCACAAGTATAGGGGGTCAATCGTAGTCCTTTCTATAAGTAAGAGTGTCGAACCCAACGAGGAGCAGAAGGAAGTGATAAGTGGTTTTTAGCAAGGTAATGTCTGCAAGCACTAAAATTGTAAGTAACGAGTAGTTTGATAGCAAGATATCTGTAATGAGCAAGTATCATTAATAGTAACAAAAGTGCAGCAAGGTAGCCCAATCCTTTTGAGGCAAAGGACAGGCCAAAACGGTCTCTTATGATAAGCAAAGTGTTCTTGAGGGTACACGGGAATTTCATCTAGTCACTTTCATCATATTGGTTTGATTTGTGTTCGCTACTTTGATAATTTGATATGTGGGTGGATTGGTGCTTAGGTGTTGTTCTTACTTGTACAAACCTCCTACTTATGATTAACCCCCTTGCAAGCATCTGCAACTACGAGAAAAGTATTAAGAATAAGTTCTAACCATAGCATTAAACTTTTGGATCCAATCTGTCCCTTACGGAATAGCGCATAAACTAGGGTTTAAGCTTCTGTCACTCTCGCAATCCATCATCTAATAACTACTCCACAATGCATTCTCTTAGGCCCAAATATGGTGAAGTGTCATGTAGTCGATGTTCACATGACACTACTAAGGGAATCACAACATACATACCATCAAAATATCGAACACATATCAAGTTCACATGATTACTTGCAACAAGATTTCTCCCGTGACCTCAAGAACAAAAGTAACTACTCACAAATGATAATCATGCTCAAGATCAGAGGGGTATTAAATAGCATATTGGATCTGAACATATAATCTTCCACCAAATAAACCATATAGTAATCAACTACAAGATGTAATCAACACTACTAGTCACCCACGAGTACCAATCTATAGTTCCGGTACAAAGATTGAACACAAGAGATGAACTAGGGTTTGAGAGGAGATGGTGTTGTTGAAGATGTTGATGGATATTGCCCTCCCCAAGATGGGAGAGTTGTTGGTGATGATGATGACAATCATTTCCCCCTCCTGGAGGGAAGTTCCCCTGGCGGAATCGCTCCGCCGGAGGGCAAAAGTGCTCCTGCCCAAGTTCTGCCTCGAGACAGCTACGCTTCATCCCGAAAGTCCTCTGCTTATTTTTTTCTAGGTTAAAATGACTGAAATACCAGAAGATGGGCACCGGAGGTTGGCTGGGCTAAGCACAACCCACCAGGGCGCGCCTGGTGTCTTGTGTCACCAGGTGGGCCCCTCCGGTAGTTATTTGCTCCAGTATTTCTTATTTATTCCATAAAAATTCCTTGTGAAGTTTCGGCTCATTTGGAGTTGTGCAGAATAGGTAGCCTGATGTAGCTTTTTCAGGTCCAGATTTCCAGCTGCCGGAATTCTCCCTCTTTGTGTGTACCTTGCAAATTATGAGAGAACATGCATTAAAATTACTCCAAAAAGCATTATTATGCATAAAAACATTATAAATAACAGTAAGTAAACATGATGCAAAATGGACGTATCAACTCCCCCAAGCTTAGACCTTGCTTGTCCTCAAGCGAAAACCGAAATCGAAAAACATGTCCACATGCTTAGAGAGAGAGGTGTCAATAAAAACAAAATACGGACATCATAGACTTTTATCATCATGTGAATTATTATAACAACAAAAAAAATTAACATAAAACTTTTATCATAGAACTTTTATCATAGACTTTTATCATAGACTTCTCATGAATAAGTAACAATTCATCACAACATCGAAGTATAAAGCATAAACCCTATTGGAAACCACAAACTATGTTCTCAGTCAACTTTACAACTACAATTAATCACCTTTTCAGGAAGGGTCACGTATCGGAGCCTTTAGGCAAGTCCACATACTCAACCATCATATAATCTTCTAGGATTGCTAACACTCACCGCATACACATGAGCAAAACGTTTCAACCGGACACATAGAAAGATAGGGCTTATAGTTCCGCCTCCCAACGTATTCACCTCAAGGGTGATGTCAACAATAATAACTCATGCTACCCATATCCAACTGGATATATGTGCCTAGATCTTTCCTCACCACATGATGCTTGCCAAAAGAGAAAATAAAAAAGGAATAGAAAGAATAACTTTGACTCTTGCATAAAAGTAAATACATAAAAGTAAAAGATAGGCCCTTCGCAGAGGGAAGCAGAGGTTGCCATGTTCTTTTTGTTTGTATGCTCAATCCCTTAGTGCAAAAGAACGTCATGTTATATTGCCCCTTGTGATAGCAACCTTTATTATGCAGTCTATCACTTTTATTCTTCGCCATCACAAGTTCATACAATGCTCAATTTTCTCTTGCACTAAATGATCTAACACTTTTAGAAGCAATTTTTATTGCCTTGTTGCACCGATGAAAACTTACTTGAAGGATCTTAATCAATCCTTAGGTAGGTATGGTGGACTATTGAAAATAAGATTTGGGTTTAAGGGTTTTGGATGCACAAGTAGTATCTCTACTTGGTGCGGAATTTCTGGCTAGCAAAGATGGGAGGCAAGCACCACATGTTGAAGGATCTATGACAATATAACTTCTATGTGGATATGAACAAACATAAATCATTATGTTGTCTTCCTTGTCCAACATCAACAATTTTGGCATATAATATTTTGATGGGGGCTCACAATCACAAAATATTTCCAAGATAGTGTATTTGCATGTGAATCTTCTCTTCCCTTATTAATTCTTTCATGAATTGCATCATTGCCCAATGCTATGTTTGTCAATCTCCAATAAAATTTTCTACTTATACTTTTCCTTATGTGGTTTTATTACTTACCATAAGATTAGCTGTAGCGACCAGACCTCAAACAGTCTGATCTCTGTGCTCCGGTGTCATCCCTGGATCAGTAATGCTGACACCACACAGTACTCGGAGGATTTATAATAGAGTAGCAATCACACACTTATTACATCATGTCTCAAAAGAGAACTTATTACAATAAATATGGCTTAAGGCCATCTAATAACGATAACAGCGAAAGGCTTGGAAGGAAAGTGAGTCCATCAACTCCAAAGGCATCACTGAGTATAGAACCACGACCTAAAACTCCTCATTCATTGTATGAAAAGTCTGCAACATTAACGTTGCAGCCCGAAAACGGGTCAGCACATGGAATATGCTGGCAAGGTGACACATAGAGAGTAATGAATGCAACAGCTATACTATATGCATATTTGGCTGGTGGAAAGCTCTATGGTTACAGTTTTTGCGTAAAGCCAATTTTTCCCTACTTCAAAGGAATAAAATTAATTACTATCATGGTGGTTGTTAAACATTGAGAATGGTTGACAGCATTCTCAATCCCAATTAAGTAACATCATTAAAACCCATCAAAATTAATTTAGAGTAACATGTTGAGATTCACATGAAAATCCAGGTACTAGATACTCAAGATGTCCATAACCGGGGACACGGCTAACCATGATTAGTTTGTTACACTCTGCAGAGGTTTGCGCACTTTTCCCCACAAGACTCGATCGCCTCCGTTTGGTTTCTCGCACTACAGGGTGTTTGAGAAACGGATGACCGAGACATAGTCTTTCAGAAGCGTTTGCACCTTACGATGGGTAGACCATACCACCTACAACCCCTACATCTGCTAGTCTACCACTGTAAGAGTTCACATGACTTAGTCAACTATGCTAGAGCCCATAATAGCTTGTGGCTGCACACGGAAGTTTCTAGTATGAATAATCTCATGATCCCTTTGGGCCTAGGCGGCGGTCCAAAAGAAAAACAGGCAAGTCCTGGATACCCCAGGTGCCTCAATCCACCCAGATGTGTGTTATGTGGCCACCTTAGATAAACCTTTAATTATAAAATCTCACATCTGTCATGGATATCACTCACCCAATCCACGTCTACGAGCATAGCATGGCATAATAAGCAAACGTAGAAGTAACTCCCAAAAGTTTGGTAATAAACAGGTAATAGGTACTACCTCATCTACTTCCCATCCCACAATTTAATTAGATCCTAATCATGCAATGTGTGAGGATTGATCTAATGCAATAAAACTGGGTTGTAGAAAAAGGTATGATCAAAGTGTTACTTGCCTTGCTGATGATCCGCGAAACCTAGAGATTCGAAGTAACAAGCGGCGCACTCTGGGTATTCTATCGCAGACAAACAACAATCATACAATAAGTACTCATCTAATGCACAGGTAAAACTCAAATAGAAGATCTAACCAGAAGGTTCAACTTAAGAACTCCGGTTGGCAAAAGAATCAAATCGAACGAAGCAAAAGAAATCAAACGGCGAGAGAAAACAACTTCGTTCTACTAATCTGGATCTAGGTCAAATTTTACTGTAGCAAATACTTGTTTAAGTTGATTATTCGGAAAGAGGGTTTTGAGACGAAACTCCAGGCGCTTGAATCGCCTGATTCCAATAAACGAGCGAAAAGTTATACTAAAACGAAAATTGGATCAGAAATCACGATCAAAAAATAACCGCGGAAAATCCGACGAAAAAGAAAAACGACAAACAGAATTTTTTTAAAAAAAACTGCACGGAAAACGAGGCGGCAGCAAACCTCGAAAGGCGCGCGGCTCCGGCGGCGGCGGCGGCTGGCGGCGGCGGCGGCGGCCTGGGGCTAGGGTTAGGGTTCGGTTCGGTGGGCTGGCTCTCTCCCCCGGGTGCTATATAAAGGCCCCCGACCGGCGGTGTCCAGGCCGAATACGGCCCGTAGTCGGTTCGCGTTTTTTTTAAATCCGCTCGGAAGAAAAATAAAAAGAAATAATAAACGGACTCCAAGAATCACGAAATAAATTTTGCCGGGTTCCTAAAATCAAGCCCGATAAAGTGAACATTTATCTGGGCCCAAACTACAACTTTGAAAAACGCGCATTTTTCCTAAATTCAAATAAAAATACCGAAAAACTCCGAAATAAAACTTATTTGATTTTTTTATTAAATCCCCAATATTTCTATATTTTGGGAAAGTCATTTTATTCCCTCTCTCATATTTTTGTAATAGAAATAATTGATGATAAAATAAATAAAACCAAATGATCCTGTTTACATAATTTGAGAAAACTCAAATATGTAAATAACGAAATCCCCAACTCTCTCCGTGGGTCCTTGAGTTGCTTAGGATTTTCTAGGATCAAAACCAAAAGCAAAATAAAATATGATATGCTTGATGACCTAATGTATAACATTCCAAATTGAAAATTTGGGATGTTACAAACCTACCCCCTTAAGATGAATCTCGCCCTCGAGATTCGTGTTGGCTAGAAAATAGGTGAGGGTGGTCTTTGAGCAAATCTTCCTCCCGCTCCCAGGTGGCTTCATCTTCCGTGTGGTGGCTCCACTGAACTTTGCAAAACTTGATAACCTTGCTGCGAGTGACTCGACTGGCAAACTCGAGGATCTTGACCGGTTTCTCCTCATAGGTCAAATTGTTATCCAACTGAATTGCTTCCAATGGTATTGTGTCTCTCAAAGGTATGTCAGACATCTCCGCGTGACACTTCTTCAACTGAGAAACGTGAAACACATCATGCACTCCGGCCAATCCTTCTGGCAATTCCAACTTATAGGCCACTTCTCCCATACGCTCCAAAACTCGATATGGTCCTACAAATCGTGGCGCTAACTTCCCCTTAACTCCAAAACGCTTAATCCCTCGAAGTGGGGATACTCGAAGATAAGCTCTATCTCCGACTTCGTAAACTGTCTCCTTGCGTTTAGAATCTGCGTAGCTCTTCTGCCTGGACTGTGCTACCTTGAGCCTATCGCGAATCAACTTCACCTTATGTTCAGACTCCTTAATCAAATCTGGTCTAAACAACTGGCGGTCTCCAACTTCGTCCCATGACAATGGTGTCCTGCACCTCCTTCCGTATAAAGCTTCGAAAGGGGCCATCTTCAAACTGGTCTGATAGCTATTATTGTAAGAAAACTCCGCATATGGCAAATTATCATCCCAACTAGATCCATAATCTAGCGCACAAGCTCTCAGCATATCCTCCAAAATCTGGTTGACTCTCTCAGTCTGTCCATCTGTCCGCGGATGAAAAGCTGTACTAAATTCTAGCCTAGTACCCGAAGTCTCATGCAACTGCTTCCAGAACTTTGAGGTAAACTGGGTTCCTCTATCTGATACGATGCTCCTCGGAACTCCATGCAAACATACGATCCTGGTCATGTATATCTTTGCCAACTTAGCACTGGTGTAAGTGGTCTTTACTGGGATGAAATGAGCTACCTTCGTCAATCGATCAACTACAACCCAAATCGAGTCATAGCCTGAATGAGTCCTTGGTAATCCCGTGATAAAATCCATGCCTAGCTTATCCCACTTCCATTCAGGTATCGACAATGGTTGCAACAATCCTGTTGGCTTCTGATGCTCTGCCTTTACTCTCTGACATACGTCACAAACTGCTACATACTCCGCAATATCCTTCTTCATTCCGGTCCACCAGAAAATATCCTTTAAATCCAAATACATCTTGGTGTTTCCTGGGTGAATCAAATACGGTGAATCATGTGCCTCTTGCAGAATCAACTTCCTGATTTCCGGGTTGTTGGGCACGTAAACGCGGTCTTCAAACCATAGGGTATCATGCTCATCCTCACGAAATTCTTTAGCTTTTCCTTTGCTTAGTTTCTCCTTTATAGCGGCAATCTCTTTGTCAGTTCTCTGAGCTTCTCTGATTCTATCCATCAAAGTTGACTGAATTCCCAATGCTGCTACATAGCCTCTCGGAACTATTTCTAAACATATTTCATGAAGATTTCCTGCTAACTCCTTGGGTATTTCTCCCGTCATTAGTGTATTGACATGACTCTTACGGCTCAATGCATCTGCTACTACATTAGCCTTCCCGGGATGATAATGCAATTTCATATCATAATCCTTGATTTGATCAGGCAAAATCAACACTGGTGAGGTAACCAAACGTTTCTTTAACTCCTGGAAACTTGCCTCACACTCCTCAGTCCATTTGAACTTAGTATCCTTCTTCAACAACTCCGTCATAGGTTTTGCAATCCTTGAGAAATTCTCAATAAATCTCCAGTAGTATCCTGCGAGTCCAAGAAAACTCCAGATCTCTCCAACTGTAGTTGGGGCTTCCCACTTGGTCACGGTTTCAACTTTAGCGGGATCTACTGCTATACCTTCTCCAGATATAACGTGTCCGAGGAATCCTACTTCCTTCAACCAAAATTCACATTTGCTGAACTTGGCATATAATTGGTGTTCTCTGAGCTTTCCAAGTGCCAAGCGCAAATGCTCCTTATGTTCCTCTTCATTCTTCGAATATACCAGGATATCATCAATGAACACTACGACGAACTTATCCAAAAACTCCATAAACACTTTGTTCATCATGTTCATAAAATAGGCAGGCGCGTTAGTCAGTCCAAATGACATAACGGTATACTCATATAGCCCATACCTGGTGGTAAAAGCTGTCTTAGGAATATCCTGTTCTCGAATCTTCAACTGGTGGTATCCTGATCGCAAATCGATCTTGGAAAATACTTTAGCTCCTTGCAATCGATCAAACAGATCGTTGATCATTGGTAGTGGATACTTGTTCTTGATCGTTACTTCGTTCAATCCTCGATAATCAACAACCATCCTTAACGATCCATCATTCTTCTCCACTAAAAGTACTGGTGATCCCCAAGGCGACGAACTTGGGCGAATATATCCCTTATCCAGTAACTCCTTAATCTGCTTCTTAATTTCCACCAAATCTTTTGCTGGCATCCTATATGGTCTCTTTGATATTGGCCCAGTGCCTGGCAAAAGCTCAATCAAAAACTCAATGTCTCTATCCGGTGGCATGCCGGGCAACTCTTCGGGAAATACATCAGGAAAATCCTTTACCACTGGTACTTCCTCCTGCACAACTCCTGTTAGGCAATTTACTTGTGTCCTGTTTGGCGCATGCCGGGATACATACTTGATCCTTCTTCCTTCTGGTGTGGTAAGAAAAATTGACTTACTAGCACACTCAATATTCCCTTCATACTTTGATAACCAATCCATGCCTAATATCACATCCAATCCTTGTGATTCCAATACTATTAGGTCTGAGGGAAAAACATAGTTACCAATCCTTAATGGTAACCGATCACACCATAGACTTGCCACATACTCTGCTCCGGGCGAGGTTACTAACATGGGTGACCTAAGGGCTTGGGTTGGTAGGTTATACTTATCCACAAATCCCCTTGAGATGTATGAATGCGATGCACCAGTATCAAAAAGAACGAGTGCAGTAAATGCCTTAACCAAAAACTTACCTATTACTGCATCGGGCTGGGCTTCAACCTCCTCCACATTAACGTGGTTTACTTGTCCTCTGTTGAAAGGGTTCGGCTTCTTTCCAGAACTTCCATTGCCGTTTTGGCCTTCAGGGCATTCATTTGCAAAGTGTCCGGTCTTCTGACACTTAAAGAAAGTGACGTGGCTCAAATCTTTCTTGGCTGTGGTTGATGGGGTGCTGCGGTTCTGTCCATTGCTTCCTCCATTCCCATTACCATTCTTGGTGCCATTGTGATCGTGCGAGCTACCTACTCCATGGGTATGCTGAAAATGTCCTCCAGGTCTAGGGGTAAAACGAGGCTTCTGCTGAGCTCCTGAATTATACTTTCCTTGTCCATACTTCCTCTTGTGGTTCTCCATTTGTTGTCGCTTCCCTTCAATCATAACAGCACGATCTACCAACTCCTGGTAGTTGTTGAAGGTGGCTACCATCAACTGCATGCTCAACTCATCATTCAATCCTTCCAGGAATTTCTCCTGCTTAGCTGCATCTGTAGCAACGTCATCTGGGGCATAACATGCTAGCTTACTAAACTCCTCCACATACTGGCCAACTGTCCGTCCTCCTTGGCGCAAGTTACGAAACTCACGCTTCTTCATGGCCATTGCTCCTGCTGAAACATGGGCAGTACGAAAAGCCTGCTGAAACTGGTCCCATGTGACAGTGTCGATTGGGAAAGTGGCTGTGAAATTCTCCCACCAAGATGCTGCGGGTCCTTCTAACTGATGTGCGGCGAACTTAACCTTCTCCACATCTGTGCATCCTGTTGTGGTCAACTCCCTAGCTATCTTGCGGAGCCAATCATCTGCTACTATCGGCTCGGTGCTACTGGAAAACACCGGCGGATTCAGCCTAAGAAAACGGGGTAAGTGGTCAACAGGTGGTGGTGGTGGTGGATTGTTGTTGTTGTTCCCCTGATTCTGATTCTGAACTAGCAACTGCATCAAGGTGTTCTGCTGCTGGATCAACTGGGTGAGCTCCGACGGAAAGGCAAATCCGGGGTCACGTCTCAGAGGCATCTGAGGGTTTTAGAAAAGATGAGATATAAGAATAGAGGGGGTCTAAAGGGAAAACACTACCCATATGCACATGAGGCAAAAGCACACAATTCACTTCAATCAATCAAACAAAGGCATCAATCAATCTAGCTATCGCAAAAGTGCTCAGACTACTATATTTACATGGTGGTCTACTACTATAGATGAGGTGGTCTACTAGAAATATTCTACGGTTGTAGACTCCATAATATCTGCTCCTGCGTCATCAACATAGTCTTCATCACTACTATCTTGTTCCGAGTCGGTGGTGTCAATGATGATGTTGTCTACCGGGCTAATCTCCTTGGGTTCTTCGTCTTCATCTACTGGTGTCGGGCCTCCCATAAATATTCCAATCTTCTTGATCAGATCGTCTTTCTTCTCCACCAATACTTCAATTTCTTCTTCATAACCTTCGCGTGTAGCCTTGAGTTCTTCCTCCAGTTCCTTGATTCTAGTCTTAGCCTCCTTCAGATCTATCATGTCAGCGCACATCTGATTCTCCTGGCGTCGAATGTGCTGGTTTAACTCCTGAATAAAAGCTGCAATTGATCTATCCTTCCTGGTGTTGATCATCTCCCAGTGTTCATCTCGGCGTCCGCAAATCTGGTAGATAGTATCCTTAAGATCCTTGCGGTAGACTTCTCCAATGCGTCCCATGGCGATATGAGCTGCCATACTCTTTCCTAGACTCCAAGTTGGGGCATAAAAAGAAAACTCTATGGGCTCAGTGACTGGCATGAACGTCCTTCCTGGAACTTGAACTTGAATCATCCAGCGCTCTTCTTCAGGTAAAGTGGTGTTATAGGTTCCCGTGAAGCTTGGTATTCCTATGTTCAGGTATCTAGTGACTTCCTTCAAGTGGCGTCCAAAGGGTGTATCTTCATCTGGTTGGGTGAACTTGTTCCTTGCATCCGCCATCCTAAAGAGTAGAAAAGATGAGAAGTCAGAAGAGAAGAGAGTGATCTAGGTCTTTAGCTTAGTGGTCGTGTCCTACAGTCAGCGTGTGCTCTGATACCATCTCTGTAGCGACCAGACCTCAAACAGTCTGATCTCTGTGCTCCGGTGTCATCCCTGGATCAGTAATGCTGACACCACACAATACTCGGAGGATTTATAATAGAGTAGCAATCACACACTTATTACATCGTGTCTCAAAAGAGAACTTATTACAATAAATATGGCTTAAGGCCATCTAATAACGATAACAGCGGAAGGCTTGGAAGGAAAGTGAGTCCATCAACTCCAACGGCATCACTGAGTATAGAACCACGACCTAAAACTCCTCATTCGTTGTATGAAAAGTCTGCAACATTAACGTTGCAGCCCGAAAACGGGTCAGCACATGGAATATGCTGGCAAGGTAACACATAGAGAGTAATGAATGCAACAGCTATACTATATGCATATTTGGCTGGTGGAAAGCTCTATGGTTACAGTTTTTGCGTAAAGCCAATTTTCCCTACTTCAAAGGAATAAAATTAATTACTATCATGGTGGTTGTTAAACATTGAGAATGGTTGACAGCATTCTCAATCCCAATTAAGTAACATCATTAAAACCCATCAAAATTAATTTAGAGTAACATGTTGAGATTCACATGAAAATCCAGGTACTAGATACTCAAGATGTCCATAACCGGGGACACGGCTAACCATGATTAGTTTGTTACACTTTGCAGAGGTTTGCGCACTTTTCCCCACAAGACTCGATCGCCTCCGTTTGGTTTCTCGCACTACAGGGTGTTTGAGAAACGGATGACCGAGACATAGTCTTTCAGAAGCGTTTGCACCTTACGATGGGTAGACCGTACCACCTACAACCCCTACATCTGCTAGTCTACCACTGTAAGAGTTCACATGACTTAGTCAACTATGCTAGAGCCCATAATAGCTTGTGGCTGCACACAGAAGTTTCTAGTATGAATAATCTCATGATCCCTTTGGGCCTGGGTGGCGGTCCAAAAGAAAAACAGGCAAGTCCTGGATACCCCAGGTGCCTCAATCCACCCAGATGTGTGTTATGTGGCCACCTTAGATAAACCTTTAATTATAAAATCTCACATCTGTCATGGATATCACTCACCCAATCCACGTCTACAAGCATAGCATGGCATAATAAGCAAACGTAGAAGTAACTCCCAAAAGTTTGGTAATAAACAGGTAATAGGTACTACCTCATCTACTTCCCATCCCACAATTTAATTAGATCCTAATCATGCAATGTGTGAGGATTGATCTAATGCAATAAAACTGGGTTGTAGAAAAAGGTATGATCAAAGTGTTACTTGCCTTGCTGATGATCCGCGAAACCTAGAGATTCGAAATAACAAGCGGCGCACTCTGGGTATTCTATCGCAGACAAACAACAATCATACAATAAGTAGTCATCTAATGCACAGGTAAAACTCAAATAGAAGATCTAACCAGAAGGTTCAACTTAAGAACTCCGGTTGGCAAAAGAATCAAATCGAACGAAGCAAAAGAAATCAAACGGCGAGAGAAAACAACTTCGTTCTAGTAATCTGGATCTAGGTCAAATTTTACTGTAGCAAAAACTTGTTTAAGTTGATTATTCGGAAAGAGGGTTTTGAGACAAAACTCCAGGCGCTTGAATCGCCTGATTCCAATAAACGAGCGAAAAGTTATACTAAAACGAAAATTGGATCAGAAATCACGATCAGAAAATAACCGCGGAAAATCCGACGAAAAAGAAAAATGACAAACAGAATTTTTTTAAAAAAACGGCACGGAAAACGAGGCGGCGGCAAACGTCGAAAGGCGCGCGGCTCCGGCGGCGACGGCGGCTGGCGGCGGCGGCGGCCTGGGGCTAGGGTTAGGGTTCGGTTCGGTGGGCTGGCTCTCTCCCCCGGGCGCTATATAAAGGCCCCCGGCCGGCGGTGTCCAGGCCGAATACGGCCCGTAGTCGGTTCGCGTTTTTTTTATAAATCCGCACGGAAGAAAAATAAAAAGAAATACTAAACGGACTCCAAGAATCACGAAATAAATTTTGCCGGGTTCCTAAAATCAAGCCCGATAAAGTGAACATTTATCTGGGCCCAAATTACAACTTTGAAAAACGTGCATTTTTCCTAAATTCAAATAAAAATACCGAAAAACTCCGAAATAAAACTTATTTGATTTTTTATTAAATCCTCAATATTTCTATATTTTGGGAAAGTCATTTTATTCCCTCTCTCATATTTTTGTAATAGAAATAATTGATGATAAAATAAATAAAACCAAATGATCCTGTTTACATAATTTGAGAAAACTCAAATATGTAAATAACGAAATCCCCAACTCTCTCCGTGGGTCCTTGAGTTGCTTAGGATTTTCTAGGATCAAAACCAAAAGGAAAATAAAATATGATATGCTTGATGACCTAATGTATAACATTCCAAATTGAAAATTTGGGATGTTACATTAGCATATGATCTTTTTCATTTATTTATTTTCCTTTTATTGAACATGAAAATAAAGAAAGCCAAACTCAAACTAAACTTTATTATATATCTCGCACACGACTACAAAGTAGATCATTGAGCAAACTCTCGAAAAGAAAGGATTGAACTAAACTTTTATTCATCTAAAGCAAAAGATAACTATGGATCGAACTAAGATAAGTAAAGGAAAAAGATAGTGGGGGTGATACGATGCCGGGGCACCTCCCCCAAGCTTGGCGAAAGCCAAGGGGAGTGCCCATACCCGATACTCAAATTTCTTTCGGTGATGAAGAAGGAGGTGGTGGTGATGAAGTGGAGATCTTATCCTTCATGATCAAGAGATTCTCCAATCTACGGATGACGCTCCGGAGGACGATGATGTGCTCTTGCAATAGAATATTTTCACGGGTGAGATATTTATTTTGCACACGAACCATTTCGATGACCTGAAAGGCTTCGATCTCGGTGGGGTTGAGAAGATCATCGTAAGGTTGGATATCTTCCTCTTCCTCCTCAGCAGGCCAGGTCTGCTCAACCACCGTGGTTTGGTCTCCGATAGACTCCTTGCTCTTGTCCCCTTTGATAGCTTCCATGGGCTCTTCTCTCTTCAGCTCGATCTTCATCAACCAAGCATCCTCTTCCACGTTGTTGGAGGAAGATGAAGACATGATGCCTGGCACAACAGATCTGATCGAAAAAAGCAAGAAAATAAAAATAGAAGATTTCTCCGTGATACGGTGGTCAATAGGTTCGGGAGGTATATAAAGATTTTTTTATCTTGGGAAACAAGCAAACGAAAGAAAAACGGAGTCCCAAAGGTACCCGAGGTGGGCACAACCCACATGGGCGCGCCTGGCTTGGCGCGCCCTGGTGTCTTGTGCCCACCAGGGTCACCTTCCTGGTAGTTTCTTATTTTCCTAATTTTTTTAGATATTCCAAAACCAAAAAAAATTTGCGGATAATTCGGAGTCCGTTTACTTACCGTATCACATACCTCCTCTTTTTAACAATTCTCAGGTGTTCCGGAAGGTTTCTTTTATGTGCTCTTTTGGTGTCATAGTTTGTATAATATTGCTTTCAACATTAATGGGCATACCTGAGATATTATGTTTTATTCGTTGCCCATTAACAACCTTCGGGTTAGTACCTTTGGCATTATTTATTTTGATGGCTCCAGATTGATAAACCTCCTTGATAACATAGGATCCTTCCCATTTGGAGAGGAGTTTTCCTGCAAAGAATCTATAACGAGAGCTGTACAAAAGAACATATTATCCAACTTTGAACTCGCACTTTGGATTCTTTTATCATGCCATATTTTAACATTTTCTTTAAAAAACTTAGCAGTTTCATAAGCTTGGGTTATCCATTCATCTAGTGAGCTAATATCAAATAACCTCTTTTCACCAGCAAGTTTGAAGTCATAGTTGAGTTCTTTAATTGCCCAATATGCTTTATGTTCTAAATCAGGAGGGAAATGACAGGCTTTTCCATAAACCATTTTACAGGGAGACATACCCATAGGATTTTTATATGTTGTTCTATAAGCCCAAAGTGCATCATCCAATTCTTAGACCAATTTGTTAGGGACCTATTGACAGTATTTTGTAAAATTAATTTTATTTCTCTGTTGCTAAGTTCAACTTGACCACTAGACTGGGGATGATAGGGTGATGCAATTCTATGGTTAACATCATACTTGTCAAGCATTTTACGGAAAGCACCATGAATAAAGTGTGAACCACCATCAGTCATTAAATATCTAGGGACTCCAAACCTTGGGAAAATAACTTCCTTAAGCATTTTAATAGAGGTGTTGTGATCAGCACTGCTAGTTGGAATAGCTTCTACCCACTTAGTAACATAATCAACAGCAACCAAAATATGAGTACCCATCAGAGGAAGGAAAAGGTCCCATGTAAACAAATCCCCAAACATCAAATTGTTCAACAACAAGTGAATAATTCATAGGCATTTCTTGACGCTTATCGATATTACCTATTCTTTGACATTCATCACAAGATGAGACAAACTTACGAGCATCCTTGAAGACAGTAGGCCAATAAAACCCAGATTGCAATACCTTGTGAGAAGTTTTGTCTCCCGCATGATTCCCTCCAAAAGCTTCAGAGTGACATTTCCGTAGGATTTGCCCCTGTTCATGCTCACGTACACGGCGTCTAATAATACAATCTACTCCTTCTTTATAAAGATGTGTGTCATCCCAAAAGTAATGTCTTAAATCATAGAAGAATTTTTTCTTTTGTTGGTATGGAAAGTTAGGTGGTGTGTATTTAGCAACAATATAATTAGCATAGTCAGCATACCAAGGTGTACTATGAGAAACATTTATTGCAGCTAATTGCTCATCAGGAAAACTATCATTAATAGGTTGTGGGTCATCAAGAATATTTTCAAGCCTAGACAAGTTATCAGCTACGGGGTTCTCCGCTCCTTTTCTATCAATGATATGCAAATCAAATTCTTGTAGCAAGAGAACCCACCTAATGAGTCTATGTTTAGCATATTTCTTTTCCATAAGATATTCTATAGCAGCATGATCAGTGTGAACAATAACTTTAGAATCAACAATGTAAGATCTGAATTTATCACAAGCAAACACCACTGCTAAGAATTCTTTTTCAGTGGTAGCATAATTTCGTTGAGCACTGTCTAGAGTTTTACTAGCATAATGAATAACATTTAGTTTCTTATCAACTCTTTGTCGTAGAACAGCACCAACAACATAATCACTAGCATCACACATAATTTCAAAAGGCGAGTTCCAATCAGGTGGTTGAACAATAGGTGCAGAAATTAAGGCTTTCTTGAGTGTTTCAAAGGCTTCTAAACAATCATCATCAAAGATAGATGCCATATCCTTTTGCAAGAGATTTGTAAGAGGCCTAGAAATTTTAGAGAAGTCTTTAATAAACCTCCTATAGAAACCAACATGACCGAGGAAACTATGGATACCTTTGATATCTTTAGGACATGGCATTTTCTCAATTGCATCAACCTTAGCTTTGTCCACCTCAATACCTCTTTTAGAAATTTTATGGCCAAAAACAATACCTTCGTTAACCATAAAGTGGCACTTCTCCCAATTCAAGACAAGATTTGTTTGCTCACATCTCCGCAAGACTTGATCAAGATTGCTTAAACAATCATCAAAAGACTTCCCATAAACAGAAAAGTCATCCATGAAAACCTCAAGAAACTTTTCACAAAAGTCAAAGAATATAGCAGTCATACATCTTTGAAAGGTAGCAGGTGCATTGCATAAACCAAAAGGCATACGTCTATAAGCATAAGTTCCAAAAGGACAAGTAAAAGTGGTCCTTTCTTGATCAGGTTGAGAAACAGGTATTTGTGAAAAACCAGAATATCCATCGAGGAAGCAAAAATGTGTGCGCTTAGATGATCTTTCTAGCATTTGATCAATAAAAGGCAGAGGGTAATGATATTTTCTAGTTGCTTTGTTTAATTTTCTAAAATCAATTACCATTCTATAGCCTGTAACAATTCTTTGTGGCATAAGTTCATTCTTATCATTAGGAACAATAGTGATACCTCCTTTCTTAGGGACACAATGAACAAGATTTACCCATCTAGTATCAGCTATAGGATAGATTATACCTGCTTCCAAAAGTTTCAATATTTCTGTTCTTACCACTTCTTTCATTTTCGGATTTAACCAACGTTGGTGATCAATAACGGGTTTAGCATCAGGTTCCATATTAATCTTGTGCTGACATAGAGTGGGACTAATGCCCTTAAGATCATCAAGAGTATATCCAATAGCAACTCGGTGCTTCCTTAGAACTTTCAATAATCTTTCTTTCATGTTTTGAAAGGTTAGCACTAATAATAATAGGATATATCTTCTTCTCATCAAGATAAGCATACTTCAAAGTGTCTGGCAATTGTTTTAATTCAAACACAGGATCACCTTTAGGTGGAGGAGGACCTCCTAGAGTTTCAATAGGCAAATTGTGTTTAAGCAGAGGACGTTGTTCAAAGAAAATCTTACCTCTTTCATTTCTTTCATGCATATGCATATCATTTTCATGGTCTAGCAGATATTGTTCTAAAGGACCAGTAGGAGGCACAACAATAGAAGCAATACCAATAATTTCATCCTTGCTTGGTAATTCTTTTTTATGAGGTTTTCTACTAAACTTGGAAAAATTAAATTCATGAGACTCATCACCAAAGCTAACACCGACAGTTTGTTTCTCACAATCTATTTTAGCATTAATTGTGTTCAATAAAGGTCTACCAAAGATAATGGGACAAAAGTTATCCTATGGGGAACCAAGAACAAGAAAATTAGTAGGGTATTTTATTTTCCCACACAAGACTTCAACATCTCTAACAATACCAAGTGGTGTGATGGTGTCTCTATTAGCAAGTTTAATAGTAACATATATGTCTTCTATTTCGACGGGTGCTATGTCATTCATAATTTCTTGATATAAGGTAAAAAGGAATAGCACTCACGCTAGCACCTATGTCACATAGACCATGATAACAGTGATCTCCTATCTTAACTGATACAACAGGCATGCCAATAACAGGTCTATGTTTATCTTTTTCATCAGGTTTGGCAATTCTAGCAGCTTCATCACAGAAGTAAATAACATGACCATCTATATTTTAAACCAGGAGATCCTTAACCATAGCTACACTAGGTTCTACCTTCATTTGTTCAGCTGGTTTAGGTGTTCTAATATAACTTTTATTGACCACAGTTGGAACTTTAGCATGTTCCTTTATCCTAACAGGGAACGGTGGTTTTTCAATATAAGCAGTAGGAACAACTGGATCAGCATTATAGATTATAGTTTCATCTTTGGCTATTACTAGTTCTTTAATTTCTTATTTGATAGGTGGGTGATATTTGAACCACTTTTGTTTAGGGAGATCAACATGAGTAGCAAAGGATTCACAAAAAGGAGGCTACTATCTCAGAGTCAAGTCCATATTTAGTGCTAAACTTTTGAAAAGCATCGGTATTCATAAAAGATTTAACACAATCATACTTAAGCTTAATACCAGATTCTTTACCTTCGTTGAGTTCCCAATCTTCAGAGTTGTGTTTAATTCTTTCCAAAATATCCCACCAAAATTCAATAGTTTTCTTCATAAAGGAACCAGTACAAGAAGTATCAAGCATGGATCGCTCATCATGAGAAAGCCGAGCATAAAAATTCTGAATGATAATTTTCTTCGATGGCTCATGATTGGGGCATGAATATAACATTGACTTAAGCCTCCCCCAAGATAGAGTGATGCTTTCTCATTCACGAGGCCAAAAATGATATATATAAAATTCTGATCACGATGAACTAGATGCATAGGGTATTTTTTTTTGGTGAAACTCCAATTTCAATCGATTCTAGTTCCAAGATCCAATATCATCGCATAGCCTATACCATGCCAATGATTTTCACTTCAAAAATAAAGGTAAACCTTCTTCTTAAATTCATCTCCGGGTAAACCTGCAACCTTAAACAATCCACAAATTTCTTCCACATATATCAAGTGCATATCAAGATGTTCGGTTCCATCTCCTACATAAGGATTAGCTAGTAGTTGTTCTATCATACCCGAAGGAATTTCATATTCAATAATTTCAGTAGGTGCAGTAGGTTGAGGGGTAACTAATTGTGGTTCCGGTCAAGGTGAAGATACCCCGAACAAACCCCTCAAAGATTGTTTTCCATACTAACAAGTAAAAATAAATTTCAGCACCTAGTAATAATTTTTCCTTACCAAGAGCGCTTCACTCCCCAGAAACGGCGCCAGAAAAGAGCCTTGATGACCCACAAGTATAGTGGATCAATCATAATCCTTTTGAGAAGTAAGAGTGTCGAACCCAACGAGGAGCAGAAGAAAATGACAAGTAGTTTTCAGCAAGGTAATGTCTGCAAGCAATGAAATTGTAAGTAATGAGTAGTTTGATAGCAAGATAATTTTTAATGAGCAAGTAACGATAATAGTAACAAAAGTGCAGCAAGGTAACCCAATCCTTTTGAGGCAAAGGACAGGCCAGAATGGTCTCTTATGATAAGCAAAGTGTTCTTGAGGGTACATGGGAATTTCATCTAGTCACTTTCATCATGTTGGTTTGATTTGTGATCGCTACTTTGATAATTTGATATGTGGGTGGATCGGTGCTTAGGTGATTTTCTTACTTGAACAAACCTCCTACTTATGTTGAACTCCCTCGCAAGCATCTGCAACCATGAGAGAAGTATTAAGAATAAATTCTAACCATAACATTGAACTTTTGGATCCAATCGGTCCCTTACGGAATAACGCATAAACTAGGGTTTAAGCTTCTATCACTCTCGCAACCCATGATCTAATAACTACTTCACAATGCATTCCCTTAGGCCCAAATATGGTGAAGTGTCATGTAGTCGATGTTCACATGACACCACTAAGGGAATCACAACATACGTACCATCAAAATATCGAACACATATCAAGTTCACATGATTACTTGCAATAAGATTTCTCCCGTGACCTCAAGAACAAAAGTAACTACTCACAAATGATAATCATGCTCAAGATCAGAAGGGTATTAAATAGCATATTGGATCTGAACATATAATCTTCCACCAAATAAACCATATAATAATCAACTACAAGATGTAATCAACACTACTAGCCACCCACGAGTACCAATCTATAGTTCCGGTACAAAGATTGAACACAAGAGATGAACTAGGGTTTGAGAGGAGATGGTGTTGTTGAAGATGTTGATGGATATTGCCCTCCCCATGATGGGAGAGTTGTTGGTGATGATGATGACGATGATTTCCCCTCCTTGAGGGAAGTTTCCCCGACGGAATCGCTCCGCCGGAGGGCAAAAGTGCTCCTGCCCAAGTTCCGCCTCAAGACGGCTATGCTTCGTCCCGAAAGTCCTCTACTTATTATTTTTTTATAGGTCAAAATGACTTAAATGCTAGAAGATGGGCACCGGAGGTGGGCTGGGCTGAGCACAACCCACCAGGGCGCGCCTGGGGGCCCAGGCGCGCCCTGGTGTCTTGTCATCACCAGGTGGCCCCCACTGGTAGTTATTTGCTCCAGTATTTCTTATTTATTCCATAAAAATTCCTTGTGAAGGTTCAACTCATTTGGAGTTGTGCAGAATAGGTAGCCTGACGTAGCTTTTTCAGGTTCAGATTTCCAGCTGCCGGAATTCTCCCTCTCTGTGTGTACCTTGCAAATTACGAGAGAAAAGGCATTTAAATTACTCCAAAAAGCATTATTATGCATAAAAACATTATAAATAACAATAGGTAAACATGATGCGAAATGGACGTACCAACCTACTGGAGGACAACCATGAATTAAACTTGGGGATGCTTGATACGTCTCCAACGTATCTATAATTTTTTATTGTTCCATGCTATTATAGTATCAATCTTGGATGTTTTATATGCCTTTATATGCAATATTATATCATTTTTTGGGACTAACCTATTAACTTAGTGCCAATTGTTGTTTTTTTGACTGTTTTTAGTTTTCTAGGAAATCAGTACCAAGCAAAGTCCAAATGCCACGAAAATTTTTGATCATTTTTTTCTAGACATAAGAGACTGTAGAAGCTTCAGGAGGAGGCTAGAAGGCGAAGGAGGAGGCCACAAGGCACATGGCTGTGCCCAGGGGGTAGGCTCGCCCATGTGGCTGTGGGCTCCTCATCCCTCCATTTGACCTAATTCCAACTCTATAAATTCTCTAAAATCGGGAAACCAACAGAGAGCCACCCAAAATACTTTTTTCGTGCCGCAAGCTTCTATTCTTTGCAAGATCCCATCTGAAGGCCTTTTCCGGAACTCTGCCGAAGGGGGAATCGACCACGGAGGGCTTCTACATCGACCTTGCTGCCCTTCCAATGATGTGTCGGTAGTTTACCACAGACCTATAGGTCCATAGCTAGTGGCTATATGGCTTCTTCTCTCTCTTTGATCTTCAAAACAATGTTCTCCTCGATGTTCTTGGAGATCTATTCAATGTAATATTCTTTTGCGGTGTGTTTGTTGGGATCCGATGAATTGTGGGTTTATGATCAAATTATCTATGAATATTATTTGAGTCTTCTCTGGACTCTCTTATGCATGATTATTATAGCTTTGTATTTCTCTTCGATCTATCCGTTTGGTTTGGCCAACTAGATTGAATTATCTTGTAGTGGGAGAGGTGCTTTGTGATGGGTTCAATCTTGCGATGCTCTATATCCCTGTGACAGAAAGGGACAAGACACGTATTTGTATTGTAGCCATTAAGGATAAAATGATGAGTTTTATTCATATTGACTGGATTTACTTTTTCTACATCATGTCATCTTGCTTAAGATGTTACTCCGTTCTTTATGAACTTAATACTCTAGATGCATGCTGGATAGCGGTCGATGTGTGGAGTAATAGTAGTAGATGCAGGCAGGAGTCAGTCTACTTGTTTCGAACGTGATGCTTATATACATGATCATTGCCTTGGATGCGTCATAACTATGCGCTTTTCTATCAATTGTCCAACAGTAATTTGTTTACCCATTGTATGCTTTTTTGTTCAAGAGAGAAGCCTCTAGTGAAAACTATGGCCCTCGGGTCTATCTTTATCATATATTAAAATCCAAAAATAATTTGATGTAATTTATTTACTTTTATTTTATTTTGTGTTTTTGTTTCTTCATCTATCACTACGCGATTTGATCCTTGCAATTAACAACCAAGGGATTGACAACCCCTTGTTTGCGTTGGGTGCAAGTATTTTTTTTATTTTGTGTGTAGGTACTATTCATGAGGTGTTGTGTGGTTCTCCTACTAGATTGATAACCTTAGTTCTTAACTAAGGGAAATACTTATCTCTACTGTAC
Organism: Triticum aestivum; assembly: GCF_018294505.1. Lineage (NCBI taxonomy): Eukaryota > Viridiplantae > Streptophyta > Magnoliopsida > Poales > Poaceae > Triticum > Triticum aestivum. The sequence goes on along the minus strand of NC_057806.1, from coordinate 426,552,373 downwards.
TACATCATCCTCTCATCTTCGAGGAAGTCCCAACGCAACTCACAAGTAGCAGACACCTCGTGCACACGATGTCTGATCCGCGTGCACACGGGATAGAGTGGTTTAGCCACTGACTGCCCCGTGCACATGGGGTATAGTGGTCATGCACACAGCGCAATGTCAACTCTGTGGACACTCCGTGCACATGTGGCTGGGGCCAAAACTCTCTGGACACCTCGTGAACACGGTGTCTGACCCCGTGCACATGAGATGGAGTGGTTTTGCCTCTGTATACCCTGTGCACACTGGGACTTTAGCCCGAGCACCTAGGGTCCTCAGGCAGTCAACAACTACATATTGAGGAGGGTTATAAACACCCCCTTCTCCTACATCCAACCCTAACCCTAATGTCTCGTGATCCTACCTCCATTTCTACACCTTGATTTTCTTAATACTTTCAGTCCCTCCACCCAAACTTGTTGATACTTTGGGATTTCAGAGAGAAAGACATGTTGTATACTTGACCAAACTAATTCGTGTTGCCTACGCGATTTCTTCATCAACACTTGTCACTCCTGGAGATTGGGCTCCTAGTGGGTCAGGAGTCGAGGCCTGGACCCACATCGGATCCCCATTCCGGTGGTGCCGTGCTCGGCGAGGGTGCACGCCGAGGAGGTTCACTGGTGTCGCGAGTTCCTTACGCCGGACCAGCGCGCGATGCATGCCTACATGCCAGACTTCCCCAGCTGGGAGCACTGGTTTGCGCTAGAGCACGAGGAGGAGCGCCGCCATGGCGCCCACATCGACCACGTCGTGGCCCCGCCACCCCCTAGACGTCTTGCCGGAGGAGGAGGTGGTGGAGGCGGAGGCGGCCTACCAGGCCGTGTTGGAGGCCGCCATGCAATGCGCCCTAGAGGAGAGCCAACGCGAGGATGACGCACGCTGGGTTGGCATGGAGGAAGCCCTAAAGCTGTCCGCGACCGATGACTGCGTCATTCCCCCTCCGCCGTCGCCGCTGGCTTTCCTCCTCGAGCTGAAGCCCAAGCCGTAGTCCATGGAGCGCGAGCCGGAGGTCTACCAATGGACCGGCCAGCTCTGCGAGTGGGTCAGCGCGCCACCCGTGTTGCTCGGGGCGACGCCGGAGTAGGAAGTCGCATACCTCCAACAATAGAGGGCGCGCGTTGGCGGACTAGCGCGCCGAAGGCGCGTGCCAGATGGAGCGGGAGCGACGCTTGGTGCGGGAGGCGGAGGAGGAGCGCCTGAGGAGGGTGGAGGAGGAGCGCGCCCGCACAGCAGCAGTGCAACCGCCGCTCTCACAGCCGGCGGGACAGATGGCGAAGGAGGCGGCACGTGCGCGTGGGAGGCCGCTTTCCCCTGGGCTGGGCCAACGTCGGCGTTCATCGACCTCACCGACCCCGGGAAGGAGGGCGGCGACGCCTAGGGAAGTGCGTTGGCGGCACAATTTTTTTTAGTTTTCTTAATTTCTATTAATGTTTAAGTGGACTTTGGCTGGCGGGTTGACAGGCCATTTATGTGTAATTATGTTTAATTCTGCTTAGTTATCCGTGTGTTTACGAAGTTTTTTTAATGCCGCTTGTAAATTTGGGTCTGCCATCCGTTGGGTGCACTGGCCGATCTAAATAAAAAAGCGGACGCGCCCATCGGCTCGGACGACTCAAAAAGACCAAAAACATACAAAATGCGTGTCCGTTTAGGTCGGCACGTTGGAGTTGCTTCTTTTTTTGCGAGTTACGTTGGAGTGGCTCTAACTATGCCTCCTGAAAAAGGACACATCCAGTTATCTTCCACGAGAGACACAACATGTGTTTTCACTAGAAAAAAAACACAAAGCTATGCTTTCATGAGAAGCACAACTATGTTTTCCCATAATGAAAAAGCACAGCATGGGCTTTCTGCAAAAAGCACAAGTGTGCTTTATAAAAAGCGGTAAATTATAGCTGTGCTTCTAAAATAAACTGAAAAAGCAAAATTATGTTTATGCCTTGTTTGGATTACCGTTTCTGTCTCAGATACACTTGTAAAAAATACAAGTCGCTGCTCGTTGTTTTGTTTCTGGCTGGATATCTGTTCATGGCCGGTAAGTTACACGTGTAGAATAAATACATCCGTTTTGGAATACACCGCATCCAAGCGCGGCCTTATGGGTTTCGAGAAATGCACAAACAGTTTGTCAAAGCCTATTAACATTACAACTATTTTCAAATATCTCAACGCGAGGAATCGAATGGTAAAAATAGTTTGTGATTGGAATGTACGGATGGAGAGATAAAACGTTTTTGAAAAACCAAGGCATACGGGAAAAAATCACCAAGGCATGTTTGGTTTCCTGTGTTGCATCTGGCTTGCACTCACCATGCAAAATACAGTTTGTTTGGTAGGCTGCATGTGTACCTGGGCCTGGCCCGGCTGATGCAAAAGGGGGCTCCCAGCCAGGCTGAGCAGAAACGCAAGTTTTGAGCGTTTCCCGGAGCCTGGCTCGCGTCTGCACCCACGCTTGCAGCGAGACAAGTTTCCCCGTCGTCCCGGACGCGATTTATCCGCCACTCTCCCCTGCGACGCCACTAGATCTTGCCCCAAGAATAACGGCCACGGGCCGGACTGGCCCAGCCGGACGCTCCTCCCGTCGCGGTTGCTGCCGTCGCCGCCGCCGAGTCAGAAGGCACGACGCATGCTGCCCTGGCGGCCGGCGGTGAACTGCGATGAAGTTCTTCGGCCACCGGAGCCTGCTGGTGCTGGCTCGCGCGGCGAGCGAGTGCTCCGTCGAGTGCGAACACGGGAACTGTGCGGGCGCGCGGCTGGACTTGAAGTGCAGCGCGCGTTTCAGGTTGCCGAGCCGGAGCTGCCATGTCGTCTGTCTCAGCCGGTTGCTTGCTCACGGAATTTTGGTTCAAATTTCTGATAAATAAATCGACACTTGAATGGTTCAGATCCATGGAATCTGTCGGTTGTTTGTTCAAATTTGTTTTACTTGTTCCTTTTGTTCATGGAATGGTCCAGATCTAGTTGGGAGGATTGAAATTGAAAGAGAAGAGTTCACGGAATTAAATCCATGTCCAGCCTACCAAACACCATCTGTCGTTTATAGCATCGCTCATGCACCCATATCATATGGTCCACCAAACACACGTCTCATCTCATCCTTGCATCTGCTCAAGCAGGCCACGCTCGCCCAGGATACCTCGGGCGATGCAGGCTAGAGCCACCCAGGCAACCAAACATGCCCGGTACGGTAACCATCCTCCCAAAATGTGAGCCTCGCACTCGCAAGCAGGATTTTATTTTTCCTTTTTTGCATCGCGCAGAGAGGAAAGTTCCCGGTAAGGTAACCATCCTCCTCCTACGGGATCTGCCAGCCTCGGAGCACGGTTTCGCTTTGGACGCAAGCGATCACGGCGTGTTCCGCGAGCTTGGGGCCAATGTTTTCCGTGCGGGTCGCGCTCTGATCAGCCCAGCAACGGATTTTTAATCACACACCAACTCACTGCCTAGTGATTTTCTTAAGGCAAACTAGGTCAGAGGATATGGAGTATACTACGGTATATCTCTTCGGTCTTCGGCTATTCTCTTTCATTTTTCGCCATTGTTCTCGATAGCTCGTGACTTGTTATCGTTCGCTATAGTGGTGGTTCGAATAATGCAACAACCGAATTCGTGAACTTGTTGGACGCGAATGCGGTTGACATTGATCAAGCCCCTTTCAAACCATTCGACTACAATGAAACGGAGGGCGGCGTGGACGATCATGGTTGTGCGGACGAGTTGAAGGAGATCGAAGCGGAAGCGTTTGAGCATTCACAAGCAAAAACTGGGAAAAGCCAAAGATCGAAGAACTACACGATCTTGGAAGATCAAGTTTTGATCAAAGTATGAAGTGTGGTATCTATTGATGCATGCACGGGTACTAATCAAACCTCCAAGAGATATTGGCAAAGGATTGAAGATCAATACTTCCGCATTATGAAAAACTACCCCAATAGGACTCCACGCACATTTCGGTCGCTTCTGTTAGAATAAAACGCGAATGCAAGATCATAGACGACACACCAAGGCACGATATTTGTTAACGAGGTTCACCGATATGGCTACATTCCCGGGGCATGACTACGGGCGCTCCTCACCAAGATACCGCAACACCGGCCGCCCAGGCGCCGGCACAAGCCGTCGGCTCCCCGCGTACCTATTGCTATCAAGTCGTCATGGGTTACAACGTGTGGTATTCCTCCGTATATAAGAGGCCTAGGATACAAGTGTCCGACTCCTAAACAACTCGTACCTAACCACACCAATTACAACTCCAAGTCCACGTAACCCCTTGCGTACATAATATTCGACATAAATATAACAAACTCCACCTTGGCGAATATTCTCACCACCTAGAAGTCATCCATGCTCGAACCTCCATGTACTCAGGACTTGGGTTGTCTCCTTTGTAGCTTACTGAGAGCTACCCGACGGGCCAGACCCGCCGCCACCGTGGGACTTCACTGCTACTCCTGCAGCTCCACTCTCCATGGCTCCACCTGCAATAGTGCTCTCTTGCAACCTGTAAAAATGTGAAGCCATCCTCTCTCCTATCATCACAGTCACCCCATCTTCCATGATTTCCATGGTCTTCGTATCCCGATCACAACGAAATTCCATACCACCATCATGAAGAACACCAAGCGAGATTAGATTTCTCCTTAGCCCTGGCACATGCCTGACTCCCCGAAGCATCCTCTCAACTCCGTTAAACATCCTGATTTTGATGTCACCTACTCCAGCAACATGATAACCTGTGTCATCGCCCACATAGGCTAAACCAAACTCACCAGACTTGTACGAAGAGAACCACTCCCTGTTGGGCGTCACATGAAAAGAGCAAGCTGAATCCAACATCCACGCTTCAGTTTTTGTTGACCGCCTGTTTGATACAATGAGAACATCACTATCACTGTCTGAGCCATCACCATGAGTAGCTTCATTAGCACTTGCCCCACCCTTCAGTTCTGGGCATTCCCTCTTTATATGTCCCCAATCCTTGCACCTGTAGCACTGCACCTTTTTCTTCTTTTTCTTCTCGGCCTCTTATCCCTTCATGAGCTGATAACCTTTAACTGCCAACCCCAAACCTTGAGTACTCTCCTCTGTAGCATTCTTTTGCTTCCTCAACTCATGCCCAAGCAACGCTGCAGTGGCTTCCTCATTATTGACGGTTGTCTTTCCATGTGTCAATGTAATGACCAAATGCTCATAGCACGGTGGCAACAAAACAAGAAGAAGTAGTGCCTTATCCTCATCCTCAATCTTCACATCCAGACGCGCTAGATCCGTGACCAATTGATTAAAGGCGTTCACATGCTCCATAAGATCTGACCCCTCCTGCATCTTCAGCCCATAAAACTTTTGCTTCAAATACAGCTTATTGGTCGCTGACTTGGACATATAACGATTTGCCAACTTGTCCCAAATTCCCTTAGGAGAATCTTCGTCCATGACATGATACATGACCTGATCCGCAAGACAAAGCCGTATGGTAGCGGCCGCCTGCACTTGCATATCCTCCCACGCATCATTGTCAACCTTGGCCGGCTTCGTCTCCTGCAAACCCTTCAAGATTCCCTGCTGCGCCAGAATATCCTTGACTCTTGTTTGCCATAGACCGAAGTTACCCGTGCCATCGAATTTCTCCAAATCAAACCTGGTGAATCCCAGCGCCATGCCGAGCCGCGATCTAGCTGACCTGTTGCCGCCGATCTTACCGCCCTTTTCCTCTGCGACTTCCTCACGAAAAAGATCACTGATCCCGTATTCCTTGTCTGAAGCCACGCCGCAGTCCACGATCCACCAAGAAATCTGACTTGTACCGCCCCTGTCCGCCCTTCAGGAATTGCCGTGAAGCCTCTCGCTGTAACACAGACCGATATCTGATGTAGCCGAATCGCTCCACCTCTTCCCGAACTCGCAGACTGGTTTTTGTGTCTGCTCGTCTCGACGTTCCCAGCCTTTTATTACCGCTGGTAGACCCGACCCTTTTTTCCCTTGCCTGACACGAAAACGAGTTTCAAAGCCTCACGGACACGGCTTGCACAAGTCTTCTGACTCAAGTCTAATTCTGACCGGCCTTTACCCAAAAAGTGGGCCCAAGATGCATTGCATACCAAACTAAACAACTGCACCAGCACGTACGCAAGCTTTCCTTTGTTTAATTATAGAAACCGCTATGCAATCGCTGCCAATCTTGTAGACTCCTCCACCAACACGCACGCGGCCAACCGAGACTTGTTGCCGCACGCTGCCGAAACAAGCTTGTCTCGCGTACGCAGCCCCGCGCCATGACCTTCCTTTCCTCTGTCCGTGTACCTCGGGAACCGCTGATCTCGACGAACAACTTCGCCTAGTCTCTGATCTTGATCTTCGCCAGCGATCTGTACTGCCCTATCGCGCGTAGTCACCGACGCCAACCCTGCCGTAACAATCGCCACCTCGCGTATCATCTGTGCACGAGTTGTGCTGTACCCTGGCCATCTACGTCGCCAACACAATCCGTCCGCAGTGCCGCGCCGCCGCCCTTGTACAACACCGAGAGCATCGTCTCGATGCTCTCACACTCCGATCTATTCGGCCGTCCCCCACGTCAGGTCGCCGGTCTGATCGCGAGCCGAATCCGTCGCCTCCGCAACGTCTTCAACAGCCACTACGCCGGTCCGGTCGCCACGTCTAGCCGATCCTTACCGACCGCAGCCCATCGAACGGTCCAGGCCTCCTGCCCGAAGTGTCTGACTCCACCGACCGCCTCCGCGATGCCGCCATGCTCCACCTTGCGCCAATCGGACGTTCCATGGCACTCGTCGAGCATGATCCTCGTACCTTCGGATGATCTTCCGCATAGCCTTCTCGCAACCTTGCTCTGATACCACTTGTTAGAATAAAACGCTAATGTAAGATCATAGATGACACATCGAGGCACGATATTTGTTAACGAGGTTCACCGATATGGCTATATCCCCGGGGCATGACTACGGGCGCTCCTCCCCGAGATACCGCAACACCGGCCACCCGGGCATCGGCACAAGCCGTCGGCTCCCCCGCGTACCTATTGCTATCAAGTCGTCATGGGTTACAACGTGTGGTGCCCCTCCGTATATAAGAGGCCTAGGATACAAGTGTCCGACTCCTAAACAACTCGTACCTAACTACACCAATTACAACTCCAAGTCCACGTAACCCCTTGCGTACATAATATTCGACACAAATATAACAGCTTCAAGGTCGTTGGGAGAACATCAAGCCTATGTGCAGCCGTTGGGCAGCTTGCTTGGAGCAAGTACGCAATGCACCTCCAACTGGCACTGTGGAGTCTGACTATGTGAGTTTGTTTTGCCTTTGTTCAAGTTGTGCATCATCATAATGTATCATGAGAAATGATTGCATCACTTTATTCACATTGTGTAGGACAAGATTGCTCAACATAGATACAAGGACATGGAAGCTTCGGAAGGCAGATTCTTCAAATTAGAGCATTGTTGGGAGTTGCTCCAAAAGTGCGACAAGTGGAAGTTGATCGACAAAGAATCCCCACCAAAGAAAGGCTCACTTACAAACATAGATGAAGATGAGGATGATGATGGCCCAAGAAATTTGAACAAGCCCGATGGCGACAAGAAGACTAGAGAGAAGATAAAGAGAGAGCAAGAAGCATCGAGCTTGAGGGAGAATATTGATGCTATGGTGCAATCAAACGAGTTGATGTTGTTGAAGTCGCTGGAGATCAAGAAAGAGTTGGCCGAGAAGAAGGCAAAAGAGAAGCAAGAAAAATGGCAAATGCTCAAGGAAGATGGGCTGCGCAGGGCCGCCATTGAGGAGAGAAAAGTACGCGCCTCTAAAAACAAATCGATGTCATTGTTGCTCGCCGAAGAGAACAAGATCATGTCAATGAACCGCAATGACATGGACGACGTCACCAAAACATGGCATGATATGGCAAGAAGAGAGATCTTGAAGAGGAGAATGGTCGCTTCGGCCGGTCCGTCTGCCAGTTCCGGTGATGTTTTCTCTGCTCCATATGGTGGCAATGTGGATAATTTCGGTGCGGGAGTTGGAACAAGCGACGGAGGTGGCTACGGTGGCGCCGATGAACTTCAAGATGGACTCCATGGTGCAGAGTGAAGATCGACCCCCAAAATGATGCCGGACATGGGCGCATATTTTGCATGCTCTCTTTTGCGTAATGAACTTCGCTTTTATTTGCGCGCAAACTGTTTATGTCATTTGAATTTGAACTTGTTTGTGAAACCCTATGACAAATTTTAGATTTGCAGTTTTTCTGTTTACGGGTCGTTGCGCTGGTGCCCGAGCAAAAGCCGCATAGCCGACACGTAAAAAAGCATATTCCGCGAATATTTTTTACGGGTCCATTTGGGGAGTCTACATCTGTGTCAGCCCGCGCCGGTCCGTAAAAGCAATTTTACGCGAACTGCAAACGCGTTTTGCGGGCGGGCGTTTTGCGGTATCTGCTAGAGTTGCTCTTAGGTAGTGGACGCAGTGCTGGCGCGCCACCTTGCATGGGTCGACACAGCTAAACCAACGGCCAGTCTCGCTCGTCAAGGGCACGCGCTTGATCGCTCGTTTTCTTTTCACCCGATCGCTCGTGGCTGGACTAAAAATAACTTCTTCGTGCTTGACCTGGCGACTAGTTGACCATTGCCTCGTTCGACCATAGACCCGTCGGTTCATTTTCTTTTCAAATGTTTGCGGATTTAAAAACTGTTTGTGGATTTGAAAACTATTCATTTAAAAAATCACAGATTTCAAAATAGTTCTCCAATTTCAAAATATCCATGGATTTGAAGAAATTTCACGAATTGAAAAAAGTTCATGAATTTTTAAAAAGTCACTAATTTGAAAAAAGTTCACAGATTTGGAAATGTTTACGGATTTGAAAAATGTTCATGCCTTGAAAAACAGTTCATGAATTTCAAAAAAGTTCTTGAACATGAAAAATGTTCATGATTTTAAAAAAAGTTCATGAATTTGAAAAAGATAGCTTCATGAAATTTTTAATGAAATGATAAAAGAGAGAAAATTAAAAAATAGAAAGGAAGGAAAAAACAAAAAACCACATCCAGGGAAAACGGAACAAAACCAACCTGTAAGAACCGGAGGGAACCTCCTAGAATGCTCCAAAACCGGTCAAAGGGAAGAGACTAGGAATGGGCCAGCCCAGCGTATGTGCAAAATTTCATAACATACTTGCACACGTGGCATACAACGAAATGACAAATATGTATTTTGAAATGGACTGCTTTTTTTATTTTTGGGCCAGAAATTTGTTTTTTTAATACATTTTTCATTTTTCATTTTTCATTTTTTCAAAACAGAATTTCATACATCTGTAGTGAACACACACAAGTTTAAACATATTTTTTTTTGAAACTTCTAAAAATGTTTGAAAAGTTTTCAAAATAAAGGCCACCATGATGCTCGTGCACCATAGCTTCGCGCTCCTTAACCAGCCCCCTTTTTTGAAGCGTTGAATAGGATTCATGGGCTTGGTCTGGCTACTGCTGGGCGGATTCCATCCAGGAAACCATTCCATTTGGGTCTTAGGGGAGCTCCTATACGGCGCCTCAGGCGCCTGTTCATGGAACTGGCGCTCACGCAGCCGTGAACTTGGGCCAACCCAACACGGGTGCGAGCGAGTGCTTGCTCGCTCACACGTTGCACGTTGACTGTTGGTCGCTAGTCACTGGTCACGGTTTGACCTGTCAATTGTTGACTCTCGATTTTTTTAGAAAAAATCATGAATTAAAAAAATTTCATGGATGTGAAAAAAGTTCACAAACTTTAAAAAGTTCATCAAATTGGAAAAAAGTTCATTGGATTTGTAAAAAGTTATTTGAATTTGAAAGAATTTCATTGATTTTGTGTCAGGACCCCGACTCAATGCCACATCGATCTAGCATGTAACACCTCATATCACTTTGCGGCCTCACGCACGGTATTCCCACGGGTGTCGCCTTACCTTAGCCCGGGACCGTTTGCGCCTTTTGGCACACGTATATGACAGTGTCGCTAGCATCCATAGGATAAGGAGCCCGGGCTGACATGGCTAGTCGTAAACCCAAAGTGGCACAGACTTACAGGGACAGGCATCCATGACCCAGCATCGAACGTGTCGGTCATCAGCGAGTGAATCCAGGCTGTAGCACTGGGCTAGCAGGACTCTGGTGAACCGGGCTGTAGCGGGCTAACAGGACTCCGGTATTCATCGCGTGACATTTCCCCGAAGGGACAGACACAGGAACGAAGAAGGACACATGCCGGCCAGCCTAAGTGTTCCGGAGCAGTAGCAAGCTACCATGGCTCGGTGGAAACACTAGGAGACATTTCCCGATAAGAGAGGCTACTAAAGATAAACAACTAGATAGTCAGATCCCACACATACCAAGCATTTCAATAACATACACACAATATGCTCGATATGTGCAAACACAACATGGCATCACAACATGACTCTACGACTCAAGTAATTTATTCAATAGGCTCCGAGGAGCGAGATATTACAAACAGGGGTCTCATGACCCAACATTCAGAGCATACAAATCAAAGCACAAGCGGAAGCTATCATGTCTAGGTACAGACATCTATAAATGAAAAAGGCTGAGAAGCCTGACTATCTATCAGATCCTGCCGAGGGCACAAGATCGTAGCTGAGGTAACAAGCTAAACGTCGAAGTCCACGTGGAACTACTAGTGAGACTGAAGTCTCTCTGCAAAAACATAAAATAGGCAAACGTGAGTACAAATGTACCCAGCAAGACTTACATCAGAACTAACTACATATGCATCATTTTCAACAAGGGGATGGTGGGGTTTAACTGCAGCAAGCCAGCTTTGACTCGGTGGCTATCCTAAACTACGACTGCAAGCGACTCTTTTGAGGTGGCGCACACGAGTCCACATATTCACCATATCAATACACCACTATGGATCCGCTCTCGTCTCCCTACGAGAACGCCATCCATAGCACTCACGCTTATCTTGCGCATTTTAAAGTATCCACTTTCACTTGTCTATGAACTGATATAAGCAACCCAGAAGTCCTTTTCCGCGGACACGGCTATTCGAATAGATGATGTTAACCCTGCAGGGGTGTACTTCTTCATACATGTTTCCACCACTTAGCGTCTGCACACGACATGTGCTCGGCAGACTTCAAGCGAAAGCCGACGTGGGTGTAGACCACGACCTACCTAAACACTCAAGTCTCTAGTCCAGGTTTATCTCCTATTCGGGTTCCATCCATGAGGAGATCCGGCCGGAGTTTCGCTCACAGCCCCAAACGATGTGAACAGGGTTCCCGAGATACCTAACGGGCATCCGGTACACCGTGCCACGTACCTACCGCATCACAGCCCACCCCTACGGTCAGCGCTGTCCACGGCCTCCAGTAAGCTACAAACACCAGAAACTACTTGCAACTCCTGGACAGAGGACAAGGGTGAATAAGAAGTCGAGCGGGGTCATATTTCAGGGCCCAATGTATGGTAGTAACTGAATCATGGATCACAAACACAGAACTCAGTTCCTGAGGACGGCTACAATGAGACAACCCACCATGTACTCCTACATGGCCTCTCACCGCTACCTTTACCAAATCGTGTTCACACACTTAGCTCACACACAGTAGGACATGTTCACACGCCTCTGATTCATCCCCGATGAATCAGACCTGACTCAACTCTAAGCAGTAGCAGGCATGACAAATAAGCATGAATGAGTAGGCACAACAGGGCTCAAACAACTCCTACTCATGCTAGTGGGTTTTATCTATTTACTGTGGCAATGACAGGTCATGCAAAGGATAAAGGGGTTCAACTACCGCAGCATGTAACAGTTGAATCGGTGTTGTCCTAATGCAGTAAAAGAGAGCAGGAGCGAGAGGGTAGGATTGTATCGGAATGAACAAGGGGGTTTTGCTTGCCTGGCACTTCTGAAGATAACATTGAGTCTTCATCAGTGTCAACGATCACATCCTCGGTATCACGTCTATCGAGAGGGGACAAATACCGGCAACACAGAAGGAAACACAATCAATGCAATGCACAATATGATGCATGATCATGACATAGCAAAATGAATGTGTTTTGGGCTAATGCATCTAGCAACAAGTTAAATGAAGTTGGTTTGAATACAAGATTCAAATTCAAACTCCATATGTGATTATTTAAATGCCCTTTAATTGATTTGTGCTAAACAGCAGCTATAAGTTGTTCTAACATGCATGAAAATGGTACAGATGGATTCCTTGAATTTTTCTGATAATTTTTCATATATAATTTATTTCATTTGGAGTTACGGTTAATTTTCTATGATTTATTGAAGTTTTAGCTATTTTCTGGAATTTTCTGATTATTTAGAATTAAAATAATTCCAGAAAATGAATTATGGCGTCAGCATGTCATCACCTTGACGTGAGCAGGTCAACAGGGCGCCTCCAGGTCAAACCTGACCAGTGGGGTCCACTGGTCAGTGACCCAGGGCTGTTTAGTGTCAATGGCAGGTGGGGCCGGGTCAAAGGCCACGTCAGCAGAGTCAATGCTGACGGGTGGGGCCACTGGATTAGTTAAAAACTAAACAGAAACTAATCTATGATTAATTAGCAGGTGGGGCCCTGCTGTCAGTGTCACAAAGCGGTGATTAGTGGCTAATTAAGCCAGCCACGTCACTGGCCACCGGAGTTCGGCCGGCGGCGACCCGGAACGCGGCGGAAGTTCACCGGGGTTGCGCTACGGGCGACGGCTGGACGCGCGAAGGGCACCAGAAGGTAGCCCGTGCCCGTGCGCACCTAGGGGGGCCAACGGGAGGTGCGGGGGTGGACGGAGTCCGCCGGAGTGGAGCCCGAGGCGGCGGCCGGAGCTCGGGTGGGTGCGGGGGTTGACGCTATGGTGCATGGGAGGAGGGGCTGGTGGGCGCTACGGGCTCCTGGGAGCAAACCGAGTGCTATGACGCGCCCAGGCACGAGCTACGGCGTCTGTAGCCACGACGGCGGCATGGCCGGCGGCGGTGAGCTTTCGGGCTCGTGGGGAACGGCGCTACAGCACGGGGGCGAGCACAAGGAGTTAGGGGATAAGGTAAGTGGCTCACGGCGAGTCAGACGGTGCAGACGGCGGGGCCGGGGAGGCTCTGGACGCGGCGAATCAAGCGACGGAGATCGCCGGCACCGAGGTTGGAGAAGACGTCCGGGCGGCGATGCAGCGCTCCCCTGGTTGCTTGGCTCGGGGTGGACGAGGAGGACGACGATGCGGTCCTTCTGGATTGGTCGGCGAGGCGAGTGGTGGTCGGTGGCCGTGGCTATGGCGAGCGGCGGCGACGGCGACTCTCGGGTGGCTCGGGGAAGAGAGTCAGGGGAGGGAGAGAGGGGGTCCAGAGAGAGAGAGGCGGTCGAGGGGGTCGAGGGCGTCTCCGTGGCGTCGCGAGGGAGTCGGGGAGGCTGCCACGGCGAAGCAGGAGGTGGAGGCCTCGCGTGCGCGCGTGCGTGCGGTGTCCGTCCTCCTGGCAGAGGAGGAAGAGGACAAGGGGGAGGAGGAGGTGGGCTGGGCCGGCCAGATGGGCTGGCCAGCTGGGCCAGGTAAGTGGCGCCAGGTAATTCCCTTCTCTCTCTGTCTTTTTCTAATTATTTCAGTTTTCTATTTTGCAGGTTTGTTTTGAATTTGGTTTTGAAACCAATTCAATTTATTTTGCTTCTGACAATATTTTTAGGAGCTAAAAGAATTAAAACAATGCTCCACAAAATATTTCAGAATTATTGGACCTATATTTATTTAATAGTAGATATAAATCCAATTCAAATAATTATTGATTTAATTCAAATGCCCAAATTAGATGTTTCTGAGACACCAAAAATATTGGTTTGGATTTTACCTCTTGCCAATATTTCCAGAGGATATCAGGAACATTTTCTTGGACACATTTGAGAAGATTTAATTGTTGGTTATTTTTAGAGGTTTCTGAGGCTTTGAAAATTCCTCAATTCAAATTTCATTTGAATTTAAACATGATGCAGCAAGAGGTCTAGCCTAGTGCATTACCAGAAGCTAGGGATGTGACAACTCACCCCCACTAAACAAGAATCTCGTCTCGAGATTCAAGCGTAGGGTAGGATGAAGGGGAAGCGGAAACTAGTACAATCTTCACGATCCAGGTTGCACTTCAAATGAACGTTGATTTGAACACCATCTTTGCCTTGTCGTCTTGCTCTGAGAAATCCTGCCAACATGGCCTGGAGGGAAGGAGACTCTAGAAGGGTCGATCTTCTTGAAGGTCGAACAACTCAGGATTAACTCACGGAATGAGACATAGAACCATCTCTCGAGTTGAGACACGAGATACACATCCATAGGAATGGAGTGAAGCAGATGACGAAGGTTCACTAGGTAGACCACAATTTCACGCTTAAGAAGGTGGTAAACGATTGTCAACGTAGCGAGGAGTTGAGTTGCCATGATACCATAACGATACACCTTAGGGAAGGTGACTCGTAGAGATATCCCCTTAAGTGGCAAAAAGAATTACTTTTGATTCAAAGATCATTGAAACTCTTTAAACCAGCCTAAGGCAATTCTCGAGCGATCGTTTGGAGGGGGTCAGTAGAATGGCATACTCGGACTTGGATGATGTGGATTACCTTGTTGAAGACAACGCAATGGATGAATTTACTTATCACCGGAAATGGAAGGGACATTGGTGGTGCAAGCTGGGAACAAAATGCAAATGCTGGGAACGATTCTGGTAACTGGGGAAGAACCCAACAATAGAGAGTGAATTCACTGTTGGAGTGGTTATAGCATAACCGAAGAATCTGGGGCAATCCCAGCTAGTGCCGATGATAAGACGTAGCGCTTGTGCGTGCTCTCAAGAACTTAAGCATTTCCACATTCATCAAGGTTTTACCAACATCCGTGTCAAGGGTCCGGTAGCACAACTTACTACCATGATGAATGGTGATGGAGGATGCAGATGCAAAGGAAGATAACACTTTCTCAGATTTCACCTTAGCGAGGCCAAGGAAACAAAATCTGGATGATCGACCGAGAGACATTTAGCACTCCGCTTCTAATGTTCTCCTTGACGTGCTAGTGTATCCCATTCATAGATATGGTTTGATAACTAGAACATCAAGTAAAAGGTCGGACTTCGGGAACACAATAAGCATAACGCACAACTAGGAAGTAAATCCTACGAAGTCCTTATGGGAAGGTGGCCAACTGCTTCAATCAAGATACCACAATAATAGGTCCTTCGGCTAGGTGGTGCTGGCCACGACATCCACTTTACCGGTTATCAAGGGACCAATATTATAGTTCTTGGGAAATGTTCCAAACCATCATATCTGCCTGAGATTCAGATCTGGTTGGTGTCAGGATAATCCAGACTCATCGAGTCTAGGAAGAAAAATGAAAGTTTGCAACACAATTCGACGAGATGACGTTGCGAGATTCTCGGGAAATGAACTACGATAGCAAGCTCCAAAACATGAGCTGGTTCTGCTACAAACATGTGAACACGTTGTCCAAGACAAGCATGACCACAAAGTAGTCTTATAATAAAACACTACCGAGTTCAGGAGGGGGAACCATCAGCGAGGATATCGAAGTTTTGTACAAATCCATCTGGTACCTTCGGGACTAGCACTTAAAACTTATTAATCTTGAACAAATCAATCAGTGGCTTGGTGTGCTAGGGACCCATATAGAATGGAGGTTGCAAGTCTCCGAACCACAGAATACTTCGCACGTATGCATGACTGATTTGGGATGATTCCAAAGGAAACAACATTGACTTTCTCGAATCCACGGCGGCAACTTGCATCAAATGCACATGGACTGGAGGAAGTCACTTCTTACATCCGAACATTTGCTCCATGAACTAGCATGAAGAAATGCTTTCAAAAGTTTCCAACACTAACTTAATGTTCAACAAAATCATGGAGGGAATAAGGATGTTGTCAATGGGCTCAACAACAATTCATCCGGGTTTCCTTTTAAAAGGAATTCCATAGTTAAGTGAACAAGTGATAGCATTGGTCAGACCAAAGATGTAGGGGTGTATGCTCGAGGGATCAACCACGAGTAAGACAACATTACGAGCATCATTGGTACTGATTTGATTTGACGATAGCCCACACTCAAATCAAAGGATTGATAAGACAATAGGTCCAGCAACTGATCACAGGGACCAATCGATGAAGATATCATCTTTCTTCAACACACACTACACAAGAATATCCCTTTGGAACGAACTAAGTCAGACAAGCTTTTATCTTCCAACTCTCCAAGTTGTTGTCTAGCTTAACCAACTAGCTCAGGGATATCTAACACCGATTCTTGGAGAGAAGGTGGTTCACAAGAAACCAACTTGATCACGGGCTCAACATAACGGTCAGGTGACGACCTGGTAATACTTCCGAGAAGATCTTCGGAAATCACGAACCACTGATATGTTACTAAGCTCGAGAACAATCTTGCTTTTCAGGGCAAGATGATATGATCAAATGAGCGAGGACTTGACAAAATCCTAACTCATCAATCAAAGAGTGCACCAGGAAATAAGGACTAGGTAGCACGATCAATCTTAGAATGATGATTCAATAAACAACACGCTAAGAATGAAATTATTGTCCTTTAGCTACCAAGCAACAAGGTTGCTAGGAGTATTGATTTCACACATCACGATTCACTTGTCGGCATTCCGGTTACAATAATACAGGAACCGAGGAATGAACAATGATGGCAAGAAGTATCACTGTACCAAGAGTGCATAGGATGGTGTGCAATTCCTATAACATCCCGATATAAAGATGGTAATACTCCAAGATAGAGCAGAACAAAAGCTGGATTAGCAATTTGTTCTGTGGAGCACAACTTTTTGACCCAATCCTAGATATGGAAGAGGTACTGGAGTTTGTTTCTCCTAGTCATCCCGGAATGGAATGGCTTGACAGACCACAAGAGTCATAGGCATCGATGAACGAACGCACGCATACTCTTGACTATCAATTGATAGACGAGGGTCAGAATGCAACTAAAGAGAGCAACTCAAAGGAACATGCGATTTTCTGAGTTGTGGATGCATGGTTTAGCATGTCGAACGAATTCCACATATTTCTTCCGGATAACCCATGCAGAAAGGTAGAACGGGCAGAGTCACAATGTAGAATCGAGAACCCATCGAGAGCACTCTGATTGTGATCTTTCGATCAGCGAGGAACATCTGCCATAAGCGGTTCATAGTATTTGGAAGAAAGGAATACCACGAACATCGAGGACTAATGCAAAGGTTACTGATAACCTAAAGGAACGAGCAAAACTATCGACATGAAGCAAGTAGGGTGAATCTCGGGTTCAAAACCCAGGGATAGAATACCTACTACTAGATGGCATCACGGGATGCTTTCGATAATAACGGCCAGAGTCATCACACTGGAGCATAAATCATGGCTAGGCTACTAGATGATCCCCTGAGACACCTAAGGTCATTATAGTAACTCCAACATAATGTCAAGGCAATAGAATACCTCAACTCAACAATTAGTGTGATTGAGCTGGCATAAAGGAACATCGAGACCAGAGGGAAAGGATTTTGCAAATGCATCAGACTATTTAGAAACCTGGGATGACTCGGACAGCATAACGGCTGTAAATGCTCAGAAAAGATTTGAGACATTCACAAAATGGTGGCATAACCACTCAGAAGCACGATATCAAGGTTTCGAGATCAACAATTAACATACGGAAGTAGTAGAAACTGAACTCAAGCTTAAATCCAACAATCTTATAAGTCTTCGGATTAGTAACACGTGATCCTGATAGAAAGAAGAGAAAGCCTAGTTCTTAATCCCCGTAGAAGAGAAGATGATGACTCAGATCAGAAGGTCATGAGGTATAAGGAGTAAAAAGAGCCTTACGTTCCATCCCACAATCAATTCCCTTATATAACTAAAGAATTTCTAGACTCAACTTCGACCAGTTTGGCTTGGTAATCCTACAGGCAGTCAAGCTCTGATACCAACGCTGTCAGGACCCCGACTCAATGCCACATCGATCTAGCATGTAACACCACATATCACTTTGCGGCCTCACGCACGGTATTCCCACGGGTGTCGCCTTACCTTAGCCCGGGACCGTTTGCGCCTTTTGGCACACGTATATGACAGTGTCGCTAGCATCCATAGGATAAGGAGCCCGGGCTGACATGGCTAGTTGTAAACCCAAAGTGGCACAGACTTACAGGGACAGGCATCCATGACCCAGCATCGAACGTGTCGGTCATCAGCGAGTGAATCCAGGCTGTAGCACTGGGCTAGCAGGACTCCGGTGAACCGGGCTGTAGCGGGCTAACAGGACTCCGGTATTCATCGCGTGACATTTCCCCGAAGGGACAGACACAGGAACGAAGAAGGACACATGCCGGCCAGCCTAAGTGTTCCGGAGCAGTAGCAAGCTACCATGGCTCGGTGGAAACACTAGGAGACATTTCCCGATAAGAGAGGCTACTAAAGATAAACAACTAGATAGTCAGATCCCACACATACCAAGCATTTCAATAACATACACACAATATGCTCGATATGTGCAAACACAACATGGCATCACAACATGACTCTACGACTCAAGTAATTTATTCAATAGGATCCGAGGAGCGAGATATTACAAACAGGGGTCTCATGACCCAACATTCAGAGCATACAAATCAAAGCACAAGCAGAAGCTATCATGTCTGGGTACAGACATCTATAAATGAAAAAGGCTGAGAAGCCTGACTATCTATCAGATCCTGCCGAGGGCACAAGATCGTAGCTGAGGTAACAAGCTAAACGTCGAAGTCCACGTGGAACTACTAGTGAGACTGAAGTCTCTCTGCAAAAACATAAAATAGGCAAACGTGAGTACAAATGTACCCAGCAAGACTTACATCAGAACTAACTACATATGCATCATTTTCAACAAGGGGGTGGTGGGGTTTAACTGCAGCAAGCCAGCTTTGACTCGGTGGCTATCCTAAACTACGACTGCAAGCGACTCTTTTGAGGTGGCGCACACGAGTCCACATATTCACCATATCAATACACCACTATGGATTCGCTCCCGTCCCCCTACGAGAACGCCATCCATAGCACTCACGCTTATCTTGCGCATTTTAAAGTATCCACTTTCACTTGTCTATGAACTGATATAAGCAACCCAGAAGTCCTTTTCCGCGGACACGGCTATTCGAATAGATGATGTTAACCCTGCAGGGGTGTACTTCTTCATACATGTTTCCACCACTTAGCGTCTGCACACGACATGTGCTCGGCAGACTTCAAGCGAATGCCGACGTGGGTGTAGACCACGACCTACCTAAACACTCAAGTCTCTAGTCCAGGTTTATCGCCTATTCGGGTTCCATCCATGAGGAGATCCGGCCGGAGTTTCGCTCACAGCCCCAAACGATGTGAACAGGGTTCCCGAGATACCTAACGGGCATCCGGTACACTGTGCCACGTACCTACCGCATCACAGCCCACCCCTACGGTCAGCGCTGTCCACGGCCTCCAGTAAGCTACAAACACCAGAAACTACTTGCAACTCCTGGACAGAGGACAAGGGTGAATAAGAAGTCGAGCGGGGTCATATTTCAGGGCCCAATGTATGGTAGTAACTGAATCATGGATCACAAACACAGAACTTAGTTCCTGAGGACGGCTACAATGAGACAACCCACCATGTACTCCTACATGGCCTCTCACCGCTACCTTTACCAAATCGTGTTCACACACTTAGCTCACACACAGTAGGACATGTTCACACGCCTCTGATTCATCCCCGATGAATCAGACCTGACTCAACTCTAAGCAGTAGCAGGCATGACAAACAAGCATGAATGAGTAGGCACAACAGGGCTCAAACAACTCCTACTCATGCTAGTGGGTTTCATCTATTTACTGTGGCAATGACAGGTCATGCAAAGGATAAAGGGGTTCAACTACCGCAGCATGTAACAGTTGAATCGGTGTTGTCCTAATGCAGTAAAAGAGAGCAGGAGCGAGAGGGTAGGATTGTATCGGAATGAACAAGGGGGTTTTGCTTGCCTGGCACTTCTGAAGATAACATTGAGTCTTCATCAGTGTCAACGATCACATCCTCAGTATCACGTCTATCGAGAGGGGACAAATACCGGCAACACAGAAGGAAACACAATCAATGCAATGCACAATATGATGCATGATCATGACATAGCAAAATGAATGTGTTTTGGGCTAATGCATCTAGCAACAAGTTAAATGAAGTTGGTTTGAATACAAGATTCAAATTCAAACTCCATATGTGATTATTTAAATGCCCTTTAATTGATTTGTGCTAAACAGCAGCTATAAGTTGTTCTAACATGCATGAAAATGGTACAGATGGATTCCTTGAATTTTTCTGATAATTTTTCATATATAATTTATTTCATTTGGAGTTACGGTTAATTTTCTATGATTTATTGAAGTTTTAGCTATTTTCTGAAATTTCCTGAATAATATTAAATCCAGAAAATACTTATTGCGTCAGCATGACGTCAGCACGACGTCAGCGGGTCAACGCGGCTGTCTAGGGTCAAACCTGACGTGTGGGACCCACACGTCAGTGACAGGGGGTTAACCCCGAGTCAAACCTGGGCTGGTTAGCTTTGACTAAGCCCTGGGGCCCACTTGTCAGCGTCAGTAGGTGGGGGGTTAGTGACTAATTAACTAAGCCATGTCAGCCCGCCGGAGTTCTGGCCGGCGGCGACCATTAGCGCGGCGGCGACTCGCCGGACTTGCGTTTCAGACAGCGTTTGATCGCGCGAAGACCACCGGGGCGTAGCCCGTCTTCGTCCGCAACCAGGGGAGCTGATGGGGGGGCTGCGGGGGCGCCGGAGCTCGCCGGAGCAAGCTTGCGGCGGCGGTCGGAGCTCGGCTGTGTTCGGGGACGCGGCTGCAGCGTGCAAACGAGCGAACTAAAGCGCTAGCGGGGCACTACGAGGTGCGGCGAGAGTGCTAGGTGCACTGGCGTGGCCAAAAGGTCGCCGGAGCAACGCCGGCGACAAGCTCGAGCGGAGGCGAGCTTCGGCCATGGCGGAGCTAAGGCCTAGACGGCGCAAACGGACACGGGGAGGAGGGGGTTCGGTGCGGGGGCTCACCGCGGAACCAGCGAGCGCGAGGGCGAGGTCGGGGATGCCCGGTAGCTCCCGAATCGCCAGCGAGGATCCACGGCGGCCGGAGTCGAATTTGGCGACGGCGACGGCTCCACGGGGTGTCCGGAGGGGCACGGCTTGACGGGGAGCTTCAGGGCGGAGGAGCGGAGCTTCCGCGTGTGTCGGGGAGGCGAGGGGAGGCCGGTGGCTACGGTGATGCCCGTCGGCGGCGGCGGTGGTTCTCGGGTGAGAGGGAGAGAGAGCAGGGGGAGAAGAGGAGGGCGAGGGAGAGTGAGAGCGGTGCGGGGCAGCTGCGTGGCTTCGTCCGGGGCATCGAGGGAGTCCGGGGAAGCAGGAGGTGGCCAGCAGGGGGGGAGGTGGCGCGCGCGCGTGCCGGCGAGCATCGGGCACACGCCGTTCCCCTGTCGGGGAGGAAGACGACAGAGGGGGGGAGTAGCGGTGGGCTGGGCCAGCGGGAGGAGCTGGCCAGCTGGGCCGGCTACAGGTAAGTGGCCCAGGTAGGCTTCTGTTCTTTTTATTTTTTTCTTCTGTTTTGTTTTATTTAAACTTTTGCCACTGTTTTGAATTAAAAAATAATAATTCAAACAATGCCAAAAACTCCTCTGAATATTTTATATTGCTAGATGGACTTTTCCAAAAGCTTATAAATATTTCGGGGGTATTTGAAATTATATTCTAATTATATGAATATAATTCAAATTCAAATAGCTAATGAATTAAATCCAAAGTCCCAAAAATAAATCCTTAAAAATGTTCAATATTTTGGTTGGGACCAGAACCCTTACCAAAAATTATCAAACATTTAAGAAGAGCATTTTGGAGCAATGAATGAGATTTCTAGGGTTTTTGCCCCTCTTTTATTTAAGGTTTTTGAGGCTTCCAATATTCCTCAATTCAAGTTTCAGAATTTAAACATGATGCACACATGAAGCTAGCCTAGAGCATTACCAGAAGCTAGGGATGCGACATTTTGAAAAAAAGTTCATTCAATTTGAGAAAAGTTCATCGAAAAATGAAAGAAGTTCGTCAAATTTGAAAAAAGTCCTTCGAATTTGGAAAAAAGTTCTTCGATATTGAAACAAGTTCAAAATAAAAAACGTTCGTCGATTTGAAAAAAGGAAGTTCACGATTTTTTCACTGAGTAAGGAAGAAGAAAATAAAAAAAACAGAAATGAAAAAAGGAAAAGGAAAATGAAATAGTGAAAGGGAAACAAGAAAGAAGAGATGGTACAAAAAGAGTAACTAATCTGGTTGGGTTGTGTGGTGCAGTGTCCCTCGATGCGGGACACTGCTGGTTCGATTCTCTCCTCGAGCATGCTCTTCCTGCCTTTTGAAAAACAGATAAACAAAGTGGAGATTGGTCGGTTGAGCGTGGAGGGGCTATATGCGCCCATTTGCAAAATATATGCTAACGAGCGCCTGAAGCACTAAATAGGAAGCACCAGGTTTTAGAGCGTGTAAACCTAAACATTACCCCAACGCTAGCACATGAGCTGGCCCATATTGTCTCAAAAAAACATGGGCTAACCCATAAACGCGTGCCTTAGTTCGCTCATCTTAAATCTTTTGTTTATTATATTACCACCCAAAACAAAATCAAAGGGTTTTCTTTCCCCTAGCGCAAGGCTAGGGTTTTTTGCCCTCCGATGATCCCTATCGCCGTGAGTTTTCTGGGTCCAATCGGATTTCCTCAGGGCGATCGTGATGGAGACAGGTGAAGGCAGCGGTTCTGCCAATCCGGTGGACAGGCTCCTGGAGCGGCTCCACCTTCATGAATAAGAAGACGAGGGTTTCATGTGGGAGGAACTGGCGGAGCCGTCGATGAAGGCCAAGTGGCTGGCGATTGCGAAAGTGCACACGTCCAGGGGCTTTAGCCCGAGCGCCTTGTTTGCAGACATGAGATCTGCTTGGAATCCTGCAAAGGAGGTGATTTGGAGAAGTGTTGATGATAATCTGTTCACAGTGCAATTCGGCTGCCTGGGAGATTGGAATAAGGCGATGACGATGGGGCCGTGGTTTTTCCGCGACCACGCTTTGATGATAGAGGAATATGACAGTTTTGCTAACCCTAGATCGTTGGTCTTGAATAAGATCATAGTTTGGGCTCAGGTTCACAAGTTACCGGACAATTACCTCCATGAACAGGTCGTGAGGGGGATGTTGCAGGCCGATGGGAGAGGTTAAAGAGGTTCAGATCAAGATCCCATCGGGCTTCATGGGAAAATTCATGAGAGTAAAGGTCAATATGAGGGTGGATAAGAAGATCACACGTTTTGTGTCCATAACAAAGGATGAGAAGGAGTGGTACCAAGTAAAATATGAAAAATTGCCTACGTTCTGTGGTTTCTGTGGTCTCATGGGGCACTGGCATGAGGAGTGCGGCAATGGTGAGAATGACGAGGATACCCTGGAGTGGGGAGATTTTATACTGGCTGATGGAGGACATGGTAGAGGAAGAGGAAGGGGTGGAGGACGACACCCAGGGGGACGATCAGCTGCTGCAGATAACCCTTTTGGGAGGGGACGAGCTTCTAATACAGTTAATCCTTTTGGGAGGGGGCGTGGTTCTGATGATGCAGATGTTGTAGGAGGTAGGTGAAGGGGCGAGTATGAGTATCCTGCCCCGTGGCGTTTCAATGCTTTGGGGAGAGTGAACCCTGGCCAAGGTCAGACAAACCAACCAGCCTCTGGGAGCGATGGTGTGCTTGGCAAGAGAATAGCTGCAGACTCTGTATCCACTCCCGTGAGTGAGCCCGCGGCTGTGGAATCAAAGCTATCTGGAGCGATTTTGGTAGCACATAAAGGGGCGACTAACACAGAAGATGATGATCTGCGTGTCGGGGAAAGTAGTGTGGCTGATCCAATGAGCACCCCATAGAAGAATGCAAACAGGAAGAAATCTAGGGCTTAGGATGGTACTCTAGTGAGGATTGATATGAACGAGACTGTTGATGATGCATCGGCGGCTCCCCTTGAGGGAGACCGCCAGGTGCAATGAGTATTATATGTTGGAACTGTCACGGTTTGGGCAACCCCGCGACAATTCGAGAGGTACGCGAGTTAGCGACCAAATTTGCCCCGGTCGTGTTGTGCCTACTAGATGAAGAAAATATGCCCTAGAGGCAATAATAAAGGTATTATTTATTTCCTTATATCATGATAAATGTTTATTATTCATGCTAGAATTGTATTAACCGGAAACATAATACATGTGTGAATACATAGACAAACAGAGTGTCACTAGTATGCCTCTACTTGACTAGCTCGTTGATCAAAGATGGTTATGTTTCCTAGCCATAGACATGAGTTGTCATTTGATTAACGGGATCACATCATTATGAGAATGATGTGATTGACTTGACCCATTCCGCTAGCTTAGCATTTGATCGTTTAGTTTGTTGCTATTGCTTTCTTCATAACTTATACATGTTCCTATGACTATGAGATTATGCAACTCCCGTTTATCGGAGGAACACTTTGTGTGCTACCAAACGTCACAACGTAACTGGGTGATTATAAATGTGCTCTACAGGTGTCTCCGAATGTAATTGTTGAGTTGGCGTATTTCGAGATTAGGATTTGTCACTCCGATTGTTGGAGAGGTATCTCTGGGCCCTCTCGGTAATGCACATCACTATAAGCCTTGCAAGCAATGTGACTAATGAGTTAGTTGCGGGATGATGCATTACGGAACGAGTAAAGATACTTGCCGGTAACGAGATTGAACTAGGTATTAAGATACCGACGATCGAATCTCGGGCAAGTAACATACCGATGACAACGTATGTTGTTATGCGGTTTGACCAATAAAGATCTTCATAGAATATGTAGGAGCCAATATGAGCATCCAGGTTCCGCTATTGGTTATTGACCGGAGACGAGTGTCGGTCATGTCTACATAGTTCCCGAACCCGTAGGGTCCGCACGCTTAAAGTTTGATGACGATCGGTATTATGAGTTTTTGTATTTTGATGTACCGAAGGTAGTTCGGAGTCCCGAATATAATCACGGACATGACGAGGAGTCTCAAAATGGTAGAGACGTAAAGATCAATATATTGGACGACTATATTCGGACACCGGAAGTGTTCCGAGTGGTTTCAGATAAAAACCGGAGTACCGGGGGGTTACCGGAACCCCCCGGGGAGTTAATTCGGCCTCATGGGCCTTAGTGGGAGAAGAGGAGGGGCGGCCAGGGTAGCCACGCGCCTCCTCCCCCTCTAGTCCTAATTGGACAAGGAGGGGGGGTGGCGCCCCCTGAGGGAGTCCTAGATTAGGGGGTGTCCGGATAGCCGGACTATACCTTCGGCCGGACTCCTGGATTATGAAGATACGAGATTGAAGACTTCGTCCCGTGTCCGGAAGGGACTTTCCTTGGCATGGAAGGAAAGCTTGGCGATACGGATATGTAGATCTCCTACCATTGTAACTGACTCTATGTAACCCTAGCCCTCTCCGGTGTCTATATAAACCGGAGGGTTTTAGTCCGTAGGACGAAAAAACAATCATACCATAGGCTAGCTTCTAGGGTTTAGCCTCTTTGATCTCGTGGTAGATCTACTCTTGTACTACCCATATCATCAATATCAATCAAGCAGGACGTAGGGTTTTACCTCCATCAAGAGGGCCCGAACCTGGGTAAAACATTGTGTCCCCTGCCTCCTGTTACCATCCGCCTAGACGCACAGTTCGGAACCCCCTACCCGAGATCCGCCGATTTTGACACCGGCATTGGTGCTTTCATTGAGAGTCCCTCTGTGTCGTCACTTTTAGGCCCGATAGCTTCTCTGATCATCAACGGCGATGCAATCCAGGGTGAGACTTTTCTCCCCGGACAAATCTTCGTATTCGGCGGCTTTGCACTGCGGGCCAATTCGCTTGGTCATCTGGAGCAGATCGAAAGCTATGCCCCTGGCCATCAGGTCAGATTTGGAAGTTTGAACTATACGGCCGACATCCGCGGAGACTTGATCTTCGACGGATTCGAGCCACAGCCGAGCGCGTTGCACTGTCACGATGGGCATGATCTAGCTCTGCCGCCGAACAGTGCCCTGGAGGCCACACCCGTATCAGCTCCGACCCTTAATTCGGAGCCAACTGCGCCAATTGAGGATGGGTGGTTGGACACCGCCTCGGGGGCTGCAATTTCTACGGCGATCGAGCCGAACACCAGCCCTATTCTCTGCGAAGCCCGTGACTCCAAGGAGCCGGACTCCTCTCCTGACTCCGAGCCCTCCGCGCCCCTTCCGATTGAACCCGATTGGGCGCCGATCATGGAGTTCACCGCCGCAGACATCTTACAGCACTCGTCCTTCGGCGATATTCTAAATTCACTAAAGTCTCTCTCTTTATCAGGAGAGCCCTGGCCGGACTATGGTCAGCAAGGTTGGGATGCGGATGATGAAGAAATTCAAAGCCCACCCACCACCCACTTCGTAGCCACTGTTGATGATTTAACCGACATGCTCGACTTCGACTCCGAAGACATCGACGGTATGGACGCCGATGCAGGAGACAATCAAGAACTAGCGCCTATAGGGCACTGGAAAGCCACCTCGTCATATGATATATACATGGTGGAAACCCCAAAAGAAGGCAATGGCGATGGAACAGCGGAGGATGACCCCTCCAAGTAGCAGCCTAAGCGCCGGCATCAGCGGCGCCGCTCTAAATCCCGCCAAAGCAAAAACGGTGATTCTGGCACGGGAGATAATAACACCCCGGACAGTGCCGAAGACAACCACCTCCAGCAAGATTCAGCACAGGAGGATGGAGAAGCCATCCCTCATGAGAGAGCGGCAGACAGAGAGGTCGAGGATGATAATTACACACCTCCCTTCGAAGACGAGGCAAGCCTCGACGACAACGAATTTGTCGTGCCAGAGGATCCCATCGAACAAGAGCGTTTCAAACGCAGGCTTATGGCCACGGCGAGCAGCCTCAAGAAAAAACAGCAACAACTTAGAGCTGATCAAGATTTGCTAGCCGATAGATGGACTGAAGTCCTTGCGGCCGAAGAGTATGAACTCGAACGCCCCTCCAAGAGCTACCCAAAGCGCAGGTTGCTACCCCAATTAGAGGAGGAAGCACCTAAACCTACATCACCAGCGCATGATGCGACCGACCGGCCACCCCGTGGCCGCGACAGAGAGGCCTCTCGGCCCTCCACTCAAGCCGCACCCCGGCGCCGCTCAAAAAATACCAAGGCACGGGAAAATACGCCAGACCTGTGAGATATATTGGAGGAAAAGGCAAGGCAAACAAGATCGATCTACGGATCGTGTGGGTGCCCCACGGCACGAGACGGTACTCGTCACGCCAGATACAGTAAATCCGGCTGGGCCAAACACAATAGACAAAGCTCGTTTGAGCTGCGTCGTGATATAGCCCAATACAGAGGCGCCGCACACCCACTATGCTTCACAGATGAAGTAATGGATCATCAAATCCCCGAGGGTTTCAAACCCATGAACATCGAATCATACGATGGCACAACAGATCCCACGGTATGGATCGAGGACTATCTCCTTCATATCCACATGGCCCGCGGTGATGACCTACACGCCATCAAATACCTCCCACTCAAGCTTAAAGGACCATCTCGGCATTGGCTTAACAGCTTGCCAGCAGAATCAATTGGTTATTGGGAGGACCTGGAAGCCGCATTCCTCGACAATTTCCAGGGCACTTATGTGCGACCACCAGACGCCGATGACCTAAGCCACATAATTCAGCAGCCAGAGGAATCGGCCAGACAATTCTGGACACGGTTCCTAACCAAGAAAAATCAAATCATCGACTGTCCGGACGCAGAGGCCCTAGCAGCCTTCAAGCATAACATCCGCGATGAGTGGCTTACACGGCACCTAGGACAGGAAAAGCCGAAATCTATGGCAGCCCTCATGACACTTATGACCCGCTTTTGCGCGAGAGAAGACAGCTGGCTAGCTCGCAGCAATAACATGACCAAGAGCCCTGGTAATAAGGACAGCAGTGGCAGGTCGCGTCGCAACAAGCAAAAGTGCCGCATTAACGGCGACAATACTGAGGATACGGCAGTTAATGCCGTATTCAGAGGCTCTAAACCCGGTCAGCGGAAAAAGCCATTCAAAAGAAATACTCCGGGCCCGTCCAGTTTGGACCGAATACTCGACCGCTCATGCCAGATACATGGCACCCCCGAAAAACCAGCCAATCACACCAACAGGGATTGTTGAGTGTTCAAGCAGGCAGGCAAGTTAAATGCTGAAAGCAGAGACAAGGGGCTGCATAGCGATGACGAGAAGGAGCCCCGGCCGCCGAACAACAGTGGACAGAAAGGTTTTCCCCCACAAGTGCGGACGGTGAACATCATATACGCAACCCACGTCCCCAGGAGGGAGCGGAAGCGTGCGCTAAGGGACGTATACGCGATGGAGCCAGTCGCCCCAAAGTTCAACCCATGGTCTTCCTGCCCGATCACTTTTGATCAAAGGGACCACCCCACTAGCATCCGTCATGGCGGATTCGCCGCATTGGTTCTAGACCCAATTATTGACGGATTTCACCTCACTAGAGTCCTTATGGACGGCGGCAGCAGCCTGAACCTGCTTTACTAGGATACAGTGCGGAAAATGGGCATCGATACCTCGAGGATTAAACCCACTAAAACAACCTTTAAAGGCGTCATACCAGGTGTAGAGGCCAACTGTACAGTCTCAGTTACACTTAAAGTGGTCTTTGGATCTCCGGATAATTTCCGAAGCGAGGAGTTAATCTTCGACATAGTCCCGTTCCGCAGTGGCTATCACGCACTGCTCGGGCGAACCGCATTTGCTAAATTCAATGCGGTGCCGCACTACGCATACCTCAAGCTCAAGATGCCAGGCCCTCGAGGAGTCATCACGGTCAATGGAAACACCGAACGCTCTCTCCGAACGGAGGAGCATACGGCGGCTATCGCAGCGGAAGTACAAAGCAGCCTCTCAAGGAAATTCTCTAGTCCGGCCATTAAACGTCTGGACACCGTCAAGCGCGCCCGGAGTAACCTACAACAAGACCGCCTGGCACGTTCCGAGCAAGCGTAGCAATGCGGCCCCAACCCCAGCCCTTGCGAACTCGCGAAACCAGTGTTGCGCGTACATAACTATGCTCTGGAAATACCATGGGCACAAGGGGAGGGGCACCATCACGGCACGCCCAAAACGCAGCTTAAACCGCACTAGGGGCTGCCGATTTCTTAATTTTCTCTTATTTTCAGGACTCCATTCTTCGGAAGGCTTGTCCGGCAGTACAATTGCCGCACAAACGATACAACCAGGGAAGCAAAAAGCTACGCCACACTATGGAACTCTAAGGTGGTCTCTATAACGAGCAGTATACCTGTTTCAAATACCATTCCGCAGCTCGTCCCTGGAAAGGACATGTTAAATAGTCTCATCTTTTGCTTATTGCACTATTTGTATCGTTCTGCTTTGATCGCAACTTTTTTAAATAAACAATGCATAGCTTCCGTCTATTATTGCATTACTCTTTTTTACGAATATATGTTCATTAAGGACATGTTGCACCCGTACACTTTGGTACGGCCAATACGCCAGGGGCTTAAGTACCCCATAATACGGTGTGAGAAGTCCGAATACTTTCACAAGTGCGGCACCCCGAACTTATAGCATTATATGCATCGGATCCGAATCATGTCTTGGGTCAATAGTTGGGTTTGCCCGGCTCCTATGTTTTGGTACCTTACGTTCCGTTATATTGGCTAAGGTAGCACTAGGAGAACTACTGCGATTTGTGCCCCAGTTGAGCTGGGCTAAGCACCTCAGTAGAGAAAGCTAAAACTGACCGTCATGATGAGGCGAGAGCTGGTCGCTGTTCGAGAGGTTTTCGAGTCCCTAAAGACTTATGCCGCTTAGAGCGAGGAGTCGGCTTTGTCCGGCCTAGGCGTGGATAGCGCCCCGAACTCGGTCTTCCAAACACTAGGGGCTTCGCCGAAATTTAAAATTATAGAATTCTATGGCTAAGTGAGAGTGTTCAAGCATTATAGTCTGATTGCCTTGTTCATTGTGTTGAGCGCCTCCCTCGAAGGACCCAAAAATGGGAAAAGGAGCGCTCATGTTTATCCCGAACACCCCAACACTTGCGGCATGAGGGCAGAAGCCGATGACTCGCCATCTCTCAAATTTGATAAACGCCCGCACAGAAGGTAATATTTTAAATTCAAAAGCGTTGCTTAGCACATATGAACAAGTTTTCAGCGTACAGGATCACAAATGCGAGTTTACTAAAAAATTACATCTTTGGAGCATTCATCCACTATAAGGCGAGCACCCTTCAGGACGCCCTCATAATACGATTCTGGGACGCGATGCTCCTTGCCTGGCGGCGGCCCGTCCTTCACCAGCTTCTCCGCATCCATCTTGCCCCAGTGCACTTTAGCACGGGCAAGCGCCCTACGGGCACCTTCGATGCAGACGGAGCACTTGATTACTTCAAGCCATGGACATGCATCCACCAGCCGCCTCACCAGCCCGAAGTAGCTTCCAGGCAAAGCCTCTCCAGGCCAAAGCCGAACTATGAGGCCCTTTGGCCTGTTCGGCAACCTTGTGGAGCTCGACCGTTTGCTTCAGCTGGTCGCTCAAAGGCACCAGGTGTCCGGCCTCAGCATACTGAGACCAGAACACCTTCTCCGTCGAGCTCCCCTCTTCGGCTCGGTAGTAGGCGGCGGCATCAGACGCACTGCGGGGAAAATCTGCGAATGCTCCTGGAGAGCTCCGTAAGTAACAAGTAATTCACTTCCACGTGCTTGCTTTGCATAATGAATGCCTTACCCGCCGCTATCTTCTTCATCGCTTCAATTTCTTGGAGGGATTTTTGGGCTTCGGCCTTGGCAGACTTCGCGCTTTCGAGGGCTGCCGCAAGCTCGGACGCTCGCGTCTTTGAGTCAAGATCCAAACTCTCGTGTTTTTTCACGAGAGCCTGGAGCTCTTTCTGCACCCCCTCCACTCTCGTGTTTTAGGCCTCGGACAACGCTTTCTCAAGGGTTGCCACCTCGGTCGTGGCCCCTATAATAGCACGTTGATCCTGTCATTTTTTGCAACCACATCTTCTCGATATACTTGCGCAAGGTATTACTTACCTTCCCTCTCCTCGAGTTGTCTCTTGGCATGGCCGAGCTCGTTCTCGGACCGCGCGAGGTTTTGCTTCAATGTATCCACCTCCGCAGTCAATGCGGCGGAGGCCAGCAATGAAGCCTGCATACGCATATTGACTTGATTATGTTAGACTCCTGCGAATGTTATTAGATCCTCTATTTGGCTTTTCTTTCCGAACGCCGAACAGAGCATCAGGGGCTACTGTCTATGCGGTAATATTTTTACATATTCTTTACTTACCTCAAAGCCTGTTAAAAGGCTAGCACAGGCTTTAGTCAGTCTGCTCTTGGCGGACTGAACCTTCTGGATCACCGCACTCATAATAGTGCGGTGCTCCTCGTCGATGGAGGCGCCGTTAAGCACCTCCAGCAAATTGTACGGTGCCTCCGGTTGGACGGAGGTCACCGGCTCGGTAGGCTTGCTCCTCTTGGAAGGAGGCTGTCTACCGAAGTCCGGAACCGTCGAAGGTTCCGGCGCGGTGTCCGGCTCAAGGCTGGACTTGGAGCCCTTGGGGGTTCTATCCCCTTTACGCCTGGAGTCCGGGAGGTCGCCTTGCGGCGCCTCCAGGACCATCTCCTCCTGGCTTGGAACCTGTTGGGACGCCACCTCGGTGTCGTCTGTAGGGTGGGGGGAGGTATACGTCGGAAGCGAATTCACATCCGACGAATCCAGGGAACTGCTCGACGACATGTCGAGCCGGTCTTTGGGTGGACTGCATAAACATGTTCGACGTAAGGAAAAGTTGTGCAATGGAGGAATACTATGAATCACTCTGGTATCCGGATACTTACGATTTCGCCAGGGGCTTGGCCCTGAGTGGCCACTCCTCTTCACAGTCGTCGGCGTTGGTGGAGTAGTCCGGAGGAAGGGTTTTCCCCTTCTTGGACCCTTCGGCCTCCCCAGTTGGGGCGGCCTTCCGTTTCTTCCCTTCCCCCGCTGGAGGGGGAGAGGTCTCTTCTTCCTCCTCGTCTTCACGGGAGGAGTGCGTATTGGAGTCGTCGGATGATGAAATCGACACCTCCAGGCGTCGGGCATTCTTTCGAGTCCCCGTGGCCTTTTTCTTGGCCTTCTTCTCCGGCACCACATAGGGTGCCGAAACCAGCAGATTCGCCAAGCGAGCGTCCGCTGGGCCTTCGGGCAAAGGAGCCGGACAGTTGATCTGTCCGGACGTCTCCTGCCAATCCTGTCAAAGGTAAGGGAGCTTAGATCCCGCACGGAGTCAAACTATGAAAAACTAATACCCTGTAAAAGGTAAAAACAGCTCACCGCACGAGCGTGACGCTGCATGCTGAATCCGCGATCCTCGGTAGCGGATGCGGGGGCCTCAGCGCCCTTGAAAAGCACCTTCCAGGCATCTTTGTACGTCGTGTCGAAGAGCCTGCTCAGAGTTCGGTGCTGCGCCGGGTCGAACTCCCACAGGTTGAAAGCCCGTTGTTGACACGGGAGGATCCAGCGGATGAGCATAACCTGGACTATGTTGACAAGTTTGAGCTTCTTGTCCACCAGGGTGAGTCCGGTCAGCTCTCCTCCTTTACCCTACGACAGGCCCGTCTCTTTCCAGGAGGTGAGCCGTGTAGGGGGTCCGGATCGGAACTCGGGGGCTGTGACCCATTCAGGGTCGCGCGGCTCGGTGATGTAAAACCACCCCGATTGCCACCCCTTTAGGGACTCCAAGAAGGAGCCCTAGAGCCATAGGACGTTGGGCATCTTGCCCACCATGGCGCCTCCGCACTCCGCCTGGGTGCCGCGCACCACCTTCGGCTTGACATTGGAAGTCTTGAGCCATAGGCCGAAATGGGGGCGGATGCAGAAGAAAGCCTCGCACACGACGATAAACGCCGAGATATTGAGGACAAAGTTCGGGGCCAGATCATGGAAATCCAGGACATAGTAGAACATGAGCCCCCAGACAAATGGGTGGAGAGGGAAGCCCAGTCCATGGAGGAAATGGGGGAGGAACACCACCCTGTCATGGGGCCTAGGGGTGGGGATGAGCTGCCCCTCTTTGGGAAGCCGGTGCGCAATGTCGTTAGACAAGTATCCGGCCTTCCTCAGTTTTTTGATGTGTCCCTCCGTGACGGAGGAGACCATCCACTTGCCTCCCGCTCCGGACATGGCTGGAGAAGGTTGAGGTGGGGTGTGCGGACTTGGGCGCTGGAGCTCGAGTGCGCGGAAATGGATAGGCAAAGGAGGAAGAAGGCGTGGATGAAAAGGTGGATCCTTATCCCCTTATATGGGTGGACGCGACTATGCACCCCCACCAGCCTGGTAACTCGCTTATCTCCCAAGCGCCGTAATCAATGGCGAGGTTGGGTTACCCACACCCGTATTGATGAGAATCCCGGAATAAGGGGACACGATCTTTGCTTTGACAAGACGTGCCAAGGAAACCGCCTCGCTAAACGCGCTGAGGTGGGACAGTAAAACGATTTGAATAAAGACTGGGCCGTGGTGTGATGTCACGCTATGGAATACGTCAGCAGATTAGATTTGTGTAAATATTATTCTCTCTATGGCAATATGTGGAAACTTATTTTGCAGAGCCGGACACTACCTTTGTGTTCAAAATCTTCTATGAAGTACTTGGAGGAGGAACCCGCCTTGCAATGCCAAAGAAAATCTGCGCGCCGGACTCGTCGTCATTGAAGCCTGGTTCAGGGGCTACTGAGGGAGTCGTGGATTAGGGGGTGTCCGGATAGCCGGACTATACCTTCGGCCGGACTCCTGGATTATGAAGATACAAGATTGAAGACTTCGTCCCGTGTCCGAAGGGACTTTCCTTGGCGTGGAAGGCAAGCTTGGTGATACGAATATGTAGATCTCCTACCATTGTAACCGACTCTGTGTAACCCTAGCCCTCGCCGGTGTCTATATAAACCGGAGGGTTTTAGTCCGTAGGACGAAAAAACAATCATACCATAGGCTAGCTTCTAGGGTTTAGCCTCTTTGATCTCGTGGTAGATCTACTCTTGTACTACCCATATCATCAATATCAATCAAGCAGGACGTAGGGTTTTACCTCCATCAAGAGGGCCCGAACCTGGGTAAAACA